>NC_138739.1:8396514-8568514 GCF_965113295.1 Leuciscus leuciscus
CAACGGACTTCATTGGTCACCATCGTTCAAAAGTCCAAAGTCCAAGTCCAAATCAATGCAGTTTCAGAAGTCTTTGAAGTGTTTAAACGGGCTGTACGCGATCACAGCTGAAGAAGAGGTTGTTATCTAGCGAAACGATAGGTCATTTAAAAATATATATATATATATAATTTATAGACTTTTTACCTTCAACAGTACGGATTGAGCTGATCAACAAACGAACAGGGAACTACGTCATCACGTTGAAAGGTCACGCCTGCGCCGGCAATACTATTTGAACTACTATTCATATTCATCAGAATGTTATTCATATACTATTCATATTCATATTCACTGAATACTATTTCTATATAATCGCAAACAATACTATTTGAATTATCCTCCTACGTACGGTCGCATTGTAAACAGTGGGCGGTACTTCGGCCGACGCAGGCGTGACCTTTCAACGTGATGACGTAGTTCCCTGTCCGTTTGTTGATCAGCTCAATCCAAACTATTGAACTATTGCCACAGCCCTCAGGTTTGTTTCATGTTTTTTTTTTTTTTTTTTTTTTTTTTTTTTGCTGTCAGAACAACTATGCCTTTTTAAAAAACATTTTCTGCTGCACTACAGTCATTATCACTATAAAATATCACAACCCCCCATGATCTGACTCAAACTTCACCAAAATGTGTTTTCTTCAAAATTACAGTTACTACAGTAATATCAGGTGGCACAAAATGTTTAGAGTGGAGGATTGTTCGACAACTTAAAATTGAGGGTGTAGCTTGCTAAGAGCATGTATATACTGTATATTCATATTTTTGCAGTGCAGCAAGACCAATGGGACTCCATCAACTCCTCAACTTCAGAGTCCCCAGTGGAAGTTAAGAAAAAGAAGAGCAAGAAAAGAAAGAAGAAGAAAAGTGTTTTGAAATGTCTTTGTAAAATAAAAGTCAGAAATTAAATTGGATCCTTTATTGTATATTTACTGCACTTACCCTGTAACTACACAGAACAAGGGGGTAACAAGCGCCACTTTAATTTACAGCCCGCAGGAGTTACACTTACCCTGTAACTACACAGAACAAGGGGGTAACAAGCGCCACTTTAATTTACAGCCCGCAGGAGTTACACTTACCCTGTAACTACACAGAACAAGGGGGAAACAAGCGCCACTTTAATTTACAGCCCGCAGGAGTTACACTTACCCTGTAACTACACAGAACAAGGGGGAAACAAGCGCCACTTTAATTTACAGCCCGCAGGAGTTACACTTACCCTGTAACTACACAGAACAAGGGGGAAACAAGCGCCACTTTAATTTACAGCCCGCAGGAGTTACACTTACCCTGTAACTACACAGAACAAGGGGGTAACAAGCGCCACTTTAATTTACAGCCCGCAGGAGTTACACTTACCCTGTAAATACACAGTTGAAACGGGTAACAAACACTACTTACTATGTAACAATATGAAACAACACTATTTGCACAGTAATTACAGAGAAAGGTACTCTTATTAAAAAAACAAAACAAAAAAAACTTTTAATTACACAGTATATTTGCCCTGACATTTAAGTGTCATTGCAATACAATGTGATAAGTTAAGTATAAGTACTACATGGTACGTTTTAAATTAAAATCATAGCAAAAACTTCTTTTTTTTTTTTTTTTGGCTTAACGTTAAGTAGTTTAGTAAGAAAAGCCAATAAATAGCATTGCCAAAAAGTTTAATTTTCAACCCACAGATGTCAAAATTACCCTGTAACTACATTGCACAAGAACATATTTTGCCAGAAATGTGATAAAAACTTAATATATACAGAATAGGTACCTGTTAGTTTTAAAATAATTACATTATAAATAATTTGCTTATATATCTGTACCCCTTTAATACCCAAAACGTAACATATTGTTACCTTATACCTACACGGAGGTACACTATAATTACAGAAACGTACACCGTAATTTCGGTTTACTTACGAAGTTCTTTGCAGGTTGTATATCTGCTTGTTACCCCTTTATTACCCAAAACTTAACATATTGTTCCCTTATACCTACACGGAAGTACACTATAATTACAGAAATGTACACCGTAGTTTCGGTTTACTTACGCAGTTGTTTGCGGGTCGTAATATAAAGTGTTACCCAAATTAATTTAACATAATAAACATTTTCATGTCCAGTATAACATGGTGGACATGTCCCACATGGGTAATTTCATGGGTTTTGCACATGATCCATAGTTGGTCTGCATCTAAAGCCCAGTGAAATCCTGCATAAACCCGCATGGCACCCGTGGACAAACCCACTTACAGCCCATATTTCAGCCCATGTAGTAACCTTGTAGAACCACATAAAACCTAAAGCTGGACCGAGATGGGTCTTGCACATGTTGCTCAGTTGGGTCCCACCTGTTGGCAAGAGCAATCCTGCATGAAATCCATGTGGACGATTGGCATTATGGAACCAGCAGACAATCCTGTATAGAGCCCAGTTTATCAGCCCGTTTCATACCCATATGGGCTTCTGTTTTACGCTATTAGATAAACCTTATAAAATGAGGGAAAGAGAGAAAAGTTTATGACTGAGACTTAGTGTGTTCTCAGAGAAGTTTCCCTCCAAGCTAATGATGTCACTTCTAGCAAGTCATGTGATTTAGGACATTTGCTTGATATTTTAAAGGGCAAGTAGCACCAGTGTAACAGGGTGGACTGAAGTTTTAGAGACAAACTAATTTACTGGTTTTACACAATTTTTTTTTTTTTATAAATTGTGTTTATAAGTATTGTAAGTATATGCTAATACTCAAAATAGCTAATTTAGAAATATATATGCAAACTTTATTTGAAGTGAAGTTGAGAAAACATGATGGAGACATGGGAATTTGTCAAGCGCTTAAATTATTTATTAATTTTGTATATTATTCTTTAGTATCAATCATCATGAAATTTGGTTAATGGGGTTCATCTATGGATGCAAAACCAAGTAACTTGAAAGTTGAGTCACATTTTATGCAGTATTGTTTCATGAGACATTAAACCATTTAGATTCTTGGGTGAGTTTTTGGTGATCTTCACATGGGGGAGAAGGAGTGGGGGAAGAGGGAAAGAGATGTATTCTGAGGTGAGACTTTTGTCTCAAATGGTGAGTTCAAATGCCTTCTCTGCAAATGCTCCAACACTCTGGAACAGTCTACCTCTCCACGTTCGTTCTGCCCCATCCCTGCCCATGTTCAAAATGCACCTTAAGACAGTTCTTTTCATGAAGTCTCTTGACCCCTAACCCCTCCCCCACCCACTCACGCACACACACACACACACACACACACACACACACACACACACACACACACACACACACACACACACACACACACACACACACACACACACATACACGTCTATATTACTAACAGGGGACTATCGCTCTACACTGGCCAAGAGGGGACTAGTGTTTCTGGTCATTTTGAAGGAACAAAAATGACATACAAAATTTTCTTTTAAGCTCTTTTTTCATAATATAACTTCAAATATGCATTTTTTTATTTTAAAAAAAACATGCCAAGTGGGGACCTGAAACTCTGAACGATCTCTATCTATACTAGTGGGGACTTGATAGCCTGCAATGGAGCTGTGTGTGTGTGAACAGTGAAGTGAACTGGCAGTGAAGTCTGCCTTCATTATGTAACTCTCTCTCTCTCTCTCTCTCTCTCTCTCTCTCCTCTCTCTCTCTCTCTCTCTCTCTCTATATATATATATATATATAACCTATCAGTTATCAAAACATTTTAAATACGATTTGTTTTAGGAAAGACCATTTAAATCTACAACGGGGTAAAAAATACAGACGGCCCGACGGCAACAGTTCAAAAGCAGAGGCGAGAATATCCTCTTATCATTCATAATATTATTTTTCTTATTTAACGCTCTCTCTTCATAGATACTTTCTATGCTTGGTTATGCAGTCCCTAACAATTTACTTGTTACTACTTTTCTTAATAATTTCTTCTGTATCTCAGTAGCAGTTCCATACCAACAAATAATACAGAATATCATAACACTTTCAATGAAAGCACTATAAAACATCAGAAGCTTTATGTTGTGGACATTACAGCAAAGTTATTGCTTTAAGAAATTCATTCTCTGTTGTGGCC
This sequence comes from Leuciscus leuciscus, assembly GCF_965113295.1. Lineage (NCBI taxonomy): Eukaryota > Metazoa > Chordata > Actinopteri > Cypriniformes > Leuciscidae > Leuciscus > Leuciscus leuciscus. The sequence continues at coordinate 8,400,653 of NC_138739.1, forward strand.
TATTAATTAAAACATAATTTCTACTCTAATAAAATCAATAGACATGTCCTTATTTTTCTGTTTCCTTTGTTTCTAGGATGTTGATGTACAGAGATATTCAGTGTTTGAAATATTGCTAAATTTAAATGCAACCAAACATATGTCGTTCGTTACCATCCAACAGTGGACCTTTCTTTAAGATCTAATTCAAAACTTTTGAGTTGACTTGCTGCATCTGGTCATTTTGAAGAAACAAAAATTTAATAAATTTTTTCATAATATAACTTTAAAAAAAAAAAAAATTAAAAAAATTAAAAAAAATAAACATGCCAAGATTGAATCTCAACTCTGAACGATCTCTACCTATACAACAGTGGACTCACAATAGCCTGCAATGGAACTGTGTGTGTGTGTGTGAATAGTTAAGTATGTCTTTATTTTGTAACTATAAGTTATATATATTTATATATAGGCCTTCATAGATACTTTCTATGCTTGGTTATGCAGTCCCTAACAATTTACTTGCCATTGTTATGTGCCATTGCACTCACACATACATGTCTATATTACTAACAGACCAATGTCGCTCTACACTGGCCAAGTGAGGACTCAATGAACGATGTCTATCTATACAAGTGAGGACTTGAACAGTGTGTGTGTGTGTGTGTGTGTGAACAGTGAAGTGAACTGGCAGTGAAGTCTGTCTTCATTATGTATATATAGTATATTATATAGTATATTATATATTATGCCTTTTATCATTCATAATATTTGTTTATTTTATTTAACACTTATTTTCTCTCTTCATAGATACTTTCTATGCTTGGTTATGCAGTCCCTTTAGGGTTTATAGGATTAATCAAACAGAAATAGCTCTTTAAGGTAACGATTTCAGGTCACTATAGTGACCTATATTTAGTATAGCGTAAAGCATACTTTATACAGTGAATAATGATTTTATTAATCAAAATGAACTTCGCGTCCCCATTTGGATGGTAAAGAACGATACGTGTTTGGCTGCTTTGTACATTTCTTGCCATCACAAACACACTGTAAAGATTTTGGAGGTCAATCTCAAAATGTTATGTCGAAAAACTAAAGTGTAATAAATAATACACGCTTTAGGGTCTGTTTACACGACATCATTTTCAACTGAAAACTGAAAACGTTTTGGCCGTTCATTTCAACGAAAATGCCATTTTGGGGGCCTGACAATGAAAGCTTTTGAAAACGAGTTTTTGTGAGCTCATCTAAAGTGAGGACTAGTTATGCCTTGTAAAGCATTTATAAAGGAGATTTAAAGGCTGTTAATATTTCTATGTTCTCTATCGTGTTGTGTTTGTTTCCTTTTTCTGTTTAGAAGATAACTGAGTCTTTAAATCTCCTTTATAAATTATTTACAAAGCATAACTAGTCCTCACTTTAGATGAGCTCGCAAAATAGTGAACTGACCACTACTAAATGCTTTATAACTGCCTGAATCTACTACATTTACTCACACTTTCTAAGTGATCTTATTAATCACTGTAAACACCTAAATAACTGATTTGTAAATAATGCTATACTTCATTTAGAAATGATAAATTGATTTAATAAAGTATGAAAATGCAATTATTAAACACATTATAGATATGCTTCTAACTCAATAATACAGCGTTTAAAGGTGTATTTATAAACTGCTTACTAATGTCTGCTTTATGAATTATGATTTATCTGTTTACCAATGCTTAACTAATGATTAATAGGATGCAGTTTTTATAAAGGGTTACCATATATATTATATTATATTTCTCAAAATATAACTTCAAATTTGCATTTTTTTTTATTAAAAAAAAAGCATGCCAAGAGGGGATCTGCAACTAAATGTTATAATTATAATGTAATTATTATTATATTAAGATATTAATAATGTGACTGATAGTATTGGCTGCCTATTAATTAAAACATAATTTCTACTCTTAAAAAAAATCAATAGACATGTCCTTATTTTTCTGTTTCCTTTGTTTCTAGGATGTTGATGTACAGAGAAAGTCAGTGTTTGAAATATTGCTCAATTTAAATGCAACCAAACATATGTCGTTCGTTACCATCCAACAGTGGACCTTTCTTTAAGATCTAATTCAAAACTTTTGAGTTGACTTGCTGCATCTGGTCATTTTGAAGAAACAAAAATTAAATCATTTTTTTCATAATATAACTTTAAAAAAATCAAAATTAAAAAAATTAAAAAAATTAAACATGCCAAGATTGAATCTCAACTCTGAACGATCTCTACCTATACAACAGTGGACTCACAATAGCCTGCAATGGAACTGTGTGTGTGTGAACAGTTAAGTATGTCTTTATTTTGTAACTATAAGTTATATATATTTATATATAGGCCTTCATAGATACTTTCTATGCTTGGTTATGCAGTCCCTAACAATTTACTTGCCATTGTTATGTGCCATTGCACTCACACATACATGTCTATATTACTAACAGACCAATGTCGCTCTACACTGGCCAAGTGAGGACTCAATGAACGATGTCTATCTATACAAGTGAGGACTTGAACAGTGTGTGTGTGTGTGTGTGTGTGTGTGAACAGTGAAGTGAACTGGCAGTGAAGTCTGTCTTCATTATGTATATATAGTATATTATATAGTATATTATATATTATGCCTTTTATCACTCGTTTTGAAAACGATGCCTTTACCATCTGCATGTAAACAACATAAACGTGAATTTGTGAAATTGTTACGTCATTCCAACCCGGTCACACTAAATGCGTCTCTATAGCACACATTGTGTTTATTGTGCAATTTATACGTGCATATGATAGGCATGGGTGGGTTTAGGGTAGGTTTAGTAGTGGTGTGTAATATGTAATATGTATTATATGTTTGGTTAGGATTAGTTTTGTAGGATGTGTGTGTATTACACTCAATAAAGTGCGTATTATATGCATGTAAAAAATATATATTTTCGCGTAAAAATTGCACGATAAACACAATGCGTGCCATAGAGATGCATTTTCATGAGATCAGGCAGGTCATGCACAAGTATATAACATGGTCACATGCGTACTTATCATCACGTGTTCACATGTTCATGAGTATTTGAGTTTTTTTTTTTTTTTTTGACAAAGTAAGAAAGGTTTGGGGTGTGCTTTTAGATGGGCCTTTAAAATTTGACAAACAAATATCTTCAGTAACTGGATCTAGTTTCTATCAACTCCGTCTTTTGTCTAAAATTAAACACTTCCTAACTGACAAAACACTAGAGATGGCTGTTCATGCTTTTATTACTTCCCATTTAGACTACAGCAACTCATTGTATTGCGGTATTTCCAAGTCACAAATCGCTCGCCTTCAACTGGTCCAAAATGCTGCAGCAAGATTTATTCACAAAAGTAGTAAATATAATCACATGATGATGATGATACATTTTATTTATATTGCGCTTTTCTGCTTTACATATAGCCTCACATTCAAGCTGGGGGCAAGCTGGGGCCAGTTGTACTGTTATGGCGCTTTTCCATTACCAGTACCAGCTCAACTCGACTCGACTCGACTCAGCTCGGCTCGGCTCGGCTCGCTTTTCGCTCCGTTTTCCATTGCAGATAGTACCTCCACAATAGTACCTGGTCGTCATAGCGACGCCGCAGGAAACTGCCGTGACTTAATCTTTTACGCGAGACGCGCCCGCTACCCAAACACACAGGACAATGGAGGAAATCGAGTGTATGCTGTTTTTGGATGTTTTTGTTTTTGTTTTTGCTGTTTTCATTCAGGATACTCCGTCTGGCGCGTGCAATGATGACGCAGGGAATAGTGACGATTCTCTCTGACCAATCAGCAGTCTGCTGTGTTTTCACGTCACATTTTAGTATCGCCTCAGCTCGCCTCAGCTCGCTCAGAACCGCGCCGGAGGTGGTACGAAAAAAAGTACCTGGAAGCAGGTACAGGTACAACTTTTACACAGTGGAAAACCAAACAGAGCCGAGTCGAGTCGAGCCGAGCCGAGCCGAGGCGAGCTGGTACTGTGTAGTGGAAAAGCGCCATTAGAGGGGCCAGTTTAGACCTTATTGTTGTCATATCATTTTCTGCACTGCACTATAGGCATTAACAGGCAAAATACCATGATTACCAATCATTCAACAATGTATTTGCATTGCCATTATATTTTTTAAATTTGCATTACATATTCAGAATCAGTCACATTAACTGCATTCTACGATTTTTGTGTTTTTTTTTGCAAAAAGATCAGCAAATTCATCTAGATTTAAGGCCTTTGCCCTCCTTGACTCAATACTTAGAACACCTAAATTGCTTAATCTGTCATCTGACATTGTGGACCTGAGATAGGTTTTCACCAGCTTTAGTGCATACAATATAATATACAATTAAATTATGCTTATTTTAAATGTATTGTGCAGACTAGGTATAAAAAATATAGGAAAAACCATGATAATATGAAACGCTTCAAAACAGAGCGCACAAAGCGCGTATGCGCATCGCGGGTGCAGAATGATGTGCTCAAAGCAACATGGAGTCACAGTGTTCAGCGCTGCACAAGTGCGCATTTAAAAGTTCACGGCACAAAGCGAAGACATTTCGAGCGCACAAATCCTAGTGTAGCCTATATCTGTCCAACAGTTTATTGATCATTTGTTTCTTCACATAGTGAAGTTTTAAATTCCAGTTATTGTGCGTTTGATGCCGATTCATAGTCCTTGTGGTGTGAACAGGCACACGGTAGCGAGTCGTTTTAAAACAGCAACAAACATAAAATACAAATACACAAAATAAAGTCATTTTATGCAAATCCACAGCCTTTTATCTACAGATCAAGCATTATAATGTGTATATATCATATTGGAGAGAGTTTTACCGTGCATATATATAACATAATATAAATTAACATTACAAAAGTAAATGATAGTACATTTCAAATACCTAAAAATTGACAATTAAGTGATTTTGTTCGAGTCAAAAATATTACTTAACATTAATGAACCAACGGTACACATTTTTTACTTTAGCAATCTTATGGGTTGTGGTCTCTCAGACATTGGCAGTAATAAAAATACAATAAAAACATAGTTTCCCTTTGGACTTAAATTACATATCTTTTAGGTATACGGTAGAAATATTGCACATTTCAGTCTAGCTTAGGTTTTTAAAATAAATAACACAGTCTTGGAAATAATATGTAAGCATGCGCAAATAAGCCTGTATAGTAAATCAAGTTCTGTTGGTCTTTGTGTTTAAGTGAGAAATTAATTCATTTAAATTGAAAGATCTCAATGTTTATAAGATCTTTCAATTATGTTTAACAGTTTTGAGCGTATAAAAGAATGTATAAAAATGGGCTCTGAGTTTTGGCAGTGGTTGTGTCTAAGTGAAATATGTAGTTTGGAAGATGTAGTCACTGAATGCATTAATACAACATTGAATGACACAGACATTTGCAACACTTCTACAGTAATACCGTAGTAAAATATTTTCAGAATCTAAAAAATTAAATACTATCAAAACAATTAGATGTAGCTGAACACATACAGGTATTAATCTTTCAGTTTCATCACCATCTATAAAAAGGGGAAACTTGGGGGAAATGTGTACTGTACTGTAAACAATGACCATGTGACATAAAATGCTGTGAATTCTGAACAACAGAAAACAGCAGAAATATGTTAGAATTCTACCCGTTATTTGTGTGGTTTTTTTATTTGTATAGGTATTTTTCATGTGTATGTAGACTAGGGTGTGTGATATTGAGTTGTTGCACTTCCCCCCCACACACAATTTACATATCAATGCAGGAAGGCCTTAAAGGCCAGTGTTTTTCTTAGGTGAGAAAACTGGCCAACAACCCCCAGAGTCCTGTTACCAATATCTGTGCAACTTCTCAAATACACTAGAATAAACTAGAGAAAACGCTGGGATTTACCCTGCCAAATTAAATTAAATTACAGGTTTTTACAATCGCTATGACACATTTCTCAATATTTAGGTACATTTTCAAAACTCTTCACTCAGTTCTCCTAACCAACTTACAGCTTGACAGCAGTTCATTTCACAATCAAAATGCACTGAAACTTCATGTCTCAGATAAACTCATTCTTCCAGAACATTAGAAAAGGTTTCACCCATACACTTAGTGATACACTTTGTCACACATAAAACAAAAAAACACAAACAACAGGAGCATTACACAATGTTTTCTTTTGTAAAATGCTTTCATAAAACAAGAATGACACTATCTACTGTTTATAATTCACTGCAGTTGATGTTACATAATCCTTTTTGATTACAGCCCAGTTATCATCTATGATAATATTGAGCAGGTGGATACCTATAAGTATCTAGGTGTGGTCATTGATCGTTCATTTACTTGGAAAGCCAACATTGATTATCTTTGTTCAAAATTCCGGCAACGATTGTATTTTTTTAAGAAGACTTAGGCTGTTCGGTGTAAATCAGAGAATTATGCAATTATTTCATTATGCCGTTTTAGGTAGTCTTTTAAATTATAGGATGCAAACTTCATATGGCAATCTTTCGGTCCAATTAAAATCACAGCTTGCATGTCTTGTGAAAACTGCAATGTAAGTTATGGGTGTAAGAGAGTACTCATCACTTCAATCAATTTACGAATCGTGGATTTTTAAAAATGCACAGACAATAGTGAGTGATTCAAGCCATGTTTTATTTCCAATGTATCAGCTTCTGCCATCATGGAGACGGTATAGAGTCCCACTGAGTAAGAGTAACCGTTAGAGTATCTATTAATATGTTAAATAGCAAGATGTAGTTATACATATATGTAGTTTTAAACTCTTTTTGGTTTGTGTGTGTATGTATATGTTGTGTACTAATGCAGCTTTGAGTCCAAGACAAATTTCCTGAAAAAGGACAATAAAGTAAAGTATACTAACAAACTAACTTTTTAACATTACTGTACTAAAATATTCCTAAGTTTCCCCTTTTGTATAGATGGTGATGAAAATGAAAGACTAACACTTACATCTAATTATTTTGATATTATTATATTTTAGAATCAGAATATCTATTTCAATGTGATATTACTGAAATAAATTTTTAACAGTTTAACAGTACTATTATTATTAACAGTTTTAAAAAGAGTATGTAAACGTGCAAATTAGCCTGTATAGAACATAAAGTTCTGTTGGTGTTTGTGTTTAAGAATAATTAATGTAAATGGAACAAAATGCATTCAATGACATCTTTCAAAGCAGTGATCCACAGTTTAGCTCACATAGACGGAAGGTGTGATCACTGTGTGAAGAGAGTTTTGAAAAAGTGACTTTAGAATTGGGAAACTTACATTTTATTTGTGTTTGGAATAATCATTAATTTAGTTTCATTGTAAACATAGTGCTAAACAAGTAAACAAGATTTTATATTTAAATATTATATTATAATATATAATACTGATTTCAGAATTGTGCAAGGTGTATTTTCCGGAATCTCTGTGTGAACGGAGCTTATGTGAGCCAAACTGTGGATCATTTATTATTGCTTTGGCAAAAAAAAAAATTATTTCTAACTTAACACAAACACCAATAGACATTTATGTTCTATACAGGCCAATTTACAGATGTTTACATTCTCTAATCAAAACTGATGTTCAAAACCTAATATTTAAATTCTGAATCTAAAAAAAACAAAAACAAAAAAATATATATTTAACTAAACACCTATACAAGTGTTAATCTCAGTTTCATATTTTTGTACAGTATTGTAACTTGGATAATGTAACATTAACTGCAGTGAACAGTAGATAGTGTAATTCTTGTTTTATTTATTTTTTAAATACATTTTTACAAAAGAAAACTTTACAAAATAAATTTGGCAGGGTAAATCCCATCGTTTTCTCTAGTTTATTCTAGTGTATTTGAGAAGTTGCACAGATATTGGTAACACTACTCTGGGGGTTGTTGGCCAGTTTTCTCACCTAAGAAAAACACTGGCCTTTAAGGCCTTCCTGCATTGATATGTAAATTGTGTGTGGGGGGGAAGTGCAACAACTCAATATCACACACCCTAGTCTACATACACATGAAAAATACCTATTTTAGAATATCAAGGATAGTAATGAGTTATGGTTAAATCATTCAATCATTTATACCACAGTCTTAAATGATGTCTTAAATGATATCAGGTTAAAAGACCATGATATCTTCTCCAAACCAACTTACAGCTTGACAGCAGTTCATTTCACATTCAAAATGCACTGAAACTTCATTCTCAGATCAACTCATTCTTCCAGAACACTAGAAAAGGTTTTACCCCCCAAAAACACATGTTAATTAAAAAAACACACAAATAACGGGTAGAATTCTAACATATTTCTGCTGTTTTCTGTTGTTCAGAATTCACAGCATTTTATGTCACATGGTCATTGTTTACAGTACAGTACACATTTCCCCCAAGTTTCCCCTTTTTATAGATGGTGATGAAACTGAAAGATTAATACCTGTATGTGTTCAGCTACATCTAATTGTTTTGATAGTATTTAATTTTTTAGATTCTGAAAATATTTTACTACGGTATTACTGTAGAAGTGTTGCAAATATCTGTGTCATTCAATGTTGTATTAATGCATTCAGTGACTACATCTTCCAAACTACATATTTCACTTAGACACAACCACTGCCAAAACTCAGAGCCCATTTTTATACACTCTTTTAGGCTATGTTCACACTTAGCGTCTTTTTTGACAAGAAAAAGTTGACAACGGCGTTTTTTTAGCAAAAAAAAAACGCTGGCAGCGTTCGGTTACAAATAGCAGCCGAGCGCGTCTTTTGTTGCTATAACAAGAGCTGCAACAGTAGCCTAGTGCTGTGTGATGCAAAAGATGTCGAGAAAGAGAAAGTTGGCTCTTGCGTTGGCTTTTGAAGTTACCGGGGAGGAGAATGTCGGTTCACAAAGACGTTTGTGGGTGCACGACAGACAGTTGTTCTTGTTGTTATGGAAACGACAGGTGTCGCTACTCGCTTGTCATTGGTCAGCTGTCAAAAAGGCGCTTGACGTAGGGCGTTCTTTTCAGAAAAGTTGAACTTTTTTCAACTTAAAAAGACGCTCTGAGCTGCAGAAAAAGACGCCGGCGGTGGCGTCTAAAAAAGCGCTCAGGACTTTTTTGAAAAAACGGTTTACTCCATAGGGTTATAATGTAGAACAGACGCTGGCAGTTTGAAAAAAGACGCTAAGTGTGAACATAGCCTTATACGCTCAAAACTGTTAAACATAATTGAAAGATCTTATAAACATTGAGATCTTTCAATTTAAATGAATTAATTTCTCACTTAAACACAAAGACCAACAGAACTTGATTTATACTATACAGGCTTATTTGCGCATGCTTACATATTATTTCCAAGACTGTGTTATTTATTTTAAAAACCTAAGCTAGACTGAAATGTGCAATATTTCTACCGTATACCACAAAGATATGTAATTTAAGTCCAAAGGGAAACTATGTTTTTATTGTATTTTTATTACTGCCAATGTCTGAGAGACCACAACCCATAAGATTGCTAAAGTAAAAAATGTGAACCGTTGGTTCATTAATGTTAAGTAATAATTTTGACTCGAACAAAATCACTTAATTGTCAATTTTTAGGTATTTGAAATGTACTATCATTAACTTTTGTAATGTTAATTTATATTATGTTATATATATGCACGGTAAAACTCTCTCCAATATGATATATACACATTATAATGCTTGATCTGTAGATAAAAGGCTGTGGATTTGCATAAAATGACTTTATTTTGTGTATTTGTATTTGATGTTTGTTGCTGTTTTAAAACGACTCGCTACCGTGTGCCTGTTCACACCACAAGGACTATGAATCGGCATCAAACGCACAATAACTGGAATTTAAAACTTCACTATGTGAAGAAACAAATGATCAATAAACTGTTGGACAGATATAGGCTACACTAGGATTTGTGCGCTCGAAATGTCTTCGCTTTGTGCCGTGAACTTTTAAATGCGCACTTGTGCAGCGCTGAACACTGTGACTCCATGTTGCTTTGAGCACATCATTCTGCACCCGCGATGCGCATACGCGCTTTGTGCGCTCTGTTTTGAAGCGTTTCATATTATCATGGTTTTTCCTATATTTTTTATACCTAGCCTGCACAATACATTTAAAATAAGCATAATTTAATTGTATATTATATTGTATGCACTAAAGCTGGTGAAAACCTATCTCAGGTCCACAATGTCAGATGACAGATTAAGCAATTTAGGTGTTCTAAGTATTGAGTCAAGGAGGGCAAAGGCCTTAAATCTAGATGAATTTGTTGATCTTTTTGCAAAAAAAACACAAAAATCGTAGAATGCAGTTAATGTGACTGATTCTGAATATGTAATGCAAATTAAAAAAATATAATGGCAATGCAAATACATTGTTGAATGATTGGTAATCATGGTATTTTGCCTGTTAATGCCTATAGTGCAGTGCAGAAAATGATATGACAACAATAAGGTCTAAACTGGCCCCTCTAACAGTACAACTGGCCCCAGCTTGCCCCCAGCTTGAATGTGAGGCTATATGTAAAGCAGAAAAGCGCAATATAAATAAAATGTATCATCATCATCATGTGATTATATTTACTACTTTTGTGAATAAATCTTGCTGCAGCATTTTGGACCAGTTGAAGGCGAGCGATTTGTGACTTGGAAATACCGCAATACAATGAGTTGCTGTAGTCTAAATGGGAAGTAATAAAAGCATGAACAGCCATCTCTAGTGTTTTGTCAGTTAGGAAGTGTTTAATTTTAGACAAAAGACGGAGTTGATAGAAACTAGATCCAGTTACTGAAGATATTTGTTTGTCAAATTTTAAAGGCCCATCTAAAAGCACACCCCAAACCTTTCTTACTTTGTCAAAAAAAAAAAAAAAAAACTAAAATATTCATGAACATGTGAACACGTGATGATAAGTACGCATGTGACCATGTTATATACTTGTGCATGACCTGCCTGATCTCATGAAAATGCATCTCTATGGCACGCATTGTGTTTATCGTGCAATTTTTACGCGAAAATATATTTTTTTACATGCATATAATACGCACTTTATTGAGTGTAATACACACACATCCTACAAAACTAATCCTAACCAAACATATAATACATATTACATATTACACACCACTACTAAACCTACCCTAAACCCACCCATGCCTATCATATGCACGTATAAATTGCACAATAAACACAATGTGTGCTATAGAGACGCATTTAGTGTGACCGGGTTGGAATGACGTAACAATTTCACAAATTCACGTTTATGTTGTTTACATGCAGATGGTAAAGGCATCGTTTTCAAAACGAGTGATAAAAGGCATAATATATAATATACTATATAATATACTATATATACATAATGAAGACAGACTTCACTGCCAGTTCACTTCACTGTTCACACACACACACACACACACACACACTGTTCAAGTCCTCACTTGTATAGATAGACATCGTTCATTGAGTCCTCACTTGGCCAGTGTAGAGCGACATTGGTCTGTTAGTAATATAGACATGTATGTGTGAGTGCAATGGCACATAACAATGGCAAGTAAATTGTTAGGGACTGCATAACCAAGCATAGAAAGTATCTATGAAGGCCTATATATAAATATATATAACTTATAGTTACAAAATAAAGACATACTTAACTGTTCACACACACACAGTTCCATTGCAGGCTATTGTGAGTCCACTGTTGTATAGGTAGAGATCGTTCAGAGTTGAGATTCAATCTTGGCATGTTTAATTTTTTTAATTTTGATTTTTTTAAAGTTATATTATGAAAAAAATGATTAAATTTTTGTTTCTTCAAAATGACCAGATGCAGCAAGTCAACTCAAAAGTTTTGAATTAGATCTTAAAGAAAGGTCCACTGTTGGATGGTAACGAACGACATATATTTGGTTGCATTTAAATTGAGCAATATTTCAAACACTGAATATCTCTGTACATCAACATCCTAGAAACAAAGGAAACAGAAAAATAAGGACATGTCTATTGATTTTTTTTAAGAGTAGAAATTATGTTTTAATTAATAGGCAGCCAATACTATCAGTCGCATTATTAATATCTTAATATAATAATAATTACATTATAATTATAACATTTAGTTGCAGATCCCCTCTTGGCATGCTTTTTTTTTTATAAAAAAAAATGCAAATTTGAAGTTATATTTTGAGAAATATAATATAATATATATGGTAACCCTTTATAAAAACTGCATCCTATTAATCATTAGTTAAGCATTGGTAAACAGATAAATCATAATTCATAAAGCAGACATTAGTAAGCAGTTTATAAATACACCTTTAAACGCTGTATTATTGAGTTAGAAGCATATCTATAATGTGTTTAATAATTGCATTTTCATACTTTATTAAATCAATTTATCATTTCTAAATGAAGTATAGCATTATTTACAAATCAGTTATTTAGGTGTTTACAGTGATTAATAAGATCACTTAGAAAGTGTGAGTAAATGTAGTAGATTCAGGCAGTTATAAAGCATTTAGTAGTGGTCAGTTCACTATTTTGCGAGCTCATCTAAAGTGAGGACTAGTTATGCTTTGTAAATAATTTATAAAGGAGATTTAAAGACTCATTTATATTCTAAACAGAAAAAGGAAACAAACACAACACGATAGAGAACATAGAAATATTAACAGCCTTTAAATCTCCTTTATAAATGCTTTACAAGGCATAACTAGTCCTCACTTTAGATGAGCTCACAAAAACTCGTTTTCAAAAGCTTTCATTGTCAGGCCCCCAAAATGGCATTTTCGTTGAAATGAACGGCCAAAACGTTTTCAGTTTTCAGTTGAAAATGATGTCGTGTAAACAGACCCTAAAGCGTGTATTATTTATTGCACTTTAGTTTTTCGACATAACATTTTGAGATTGACCTCCAAAATCTTTACAGTGTGTTTGTGATGGCAAGAAATGTACAAAGCAGCCAAACACGTATCGTTCTTTACCTTCCAACTGGGGACGCGAAGTTCATTTTGATTAATAAAATCATTATTCACTGTACAAAGTATGCTTTACGCTATACTAAATATAGGTCACTATAGTGACCTGAAATCGTTACCTTAAAGAGCTATTTCTGTTTGATTAATCCTATAAACCCTAAAGGGACTGCATAACCAAACATAGAAAGTATCTATGAAGAGAGAAAATAAGTGTTAAATAAAATAAACAAATATTATGAATGATAAAAGGCATAATATATAACATACTATATAATATACTATATATACATAATGAAGACAGACTTCACTGCCAGTTCACTTCACTGTTCACACACACACACACACACACACTGTTCAAGTCCTCACTTGTATAGATAGACATCATTCATTGAGTCCTCACTTGGCCAGTGTAGAACGACATTGGTCTGTTAGTAATATAGACATGTATGTGTGAGTGCAATGGCACATAACAATGGCAAGTAAATTGTTAGGGACTGCATAACCAAGCATAGAAAGTATCTATGAAGGCCTATATATAAATATATATATAACTTATAGTTACAAAATAAAGACATACTTAACTATTCACACACACACACAGTTCCATTGCAGGCTATTGTGAGTCCACTGTTGTATAGGTAGAGATCGTTCAGAGTTGAGATTCAATCTTGGCATGTTTTTTTTTTTTTTTTTTTTTTTTTTTTATATTATGAAAAAAATGATTTCATTTTTGTTTCTTCAAAATGACCAGATGCAGCAAGTCAACTCAAAAGTTTTGAATTAGATCTTAAAGAAAGGTCCACTGTTGGATGGTAACGAACGACATATGTTTGGTTGCATTTAAATTGAGCAATATTTCAAACACTGACTAGAAACAAAGGAAACAGAAAAATAAGGACATGTCTATTGATTTTTTTTTTTTTTTTTTTTTGTAGAAATGATGTTTTAATTAATAGGCAGCCAATACTATCTGTTGCATTATTAATACCTTTATAATATAATAATAATTACATTATAATTATAACATTGAGTTGTAGATCCCCTCTTGGCATGTTTTTTTTATTTTATTTTTTATAAAAAAAATGCATATTTGAAGTTATATTCTGAAAAATATTATATAATATATATATGGTAACCCTTTATAATAACTGCATTTAATTAATCATTAGTTAAGCATTAGTAAACAGTTAAATCATAATTCATAAAGCAGACATTAATAAGCCGTTTATAAATACAGCTTTAAATGCTGTATTATTGATTTAGAAGGATATCTATAATGTGTTTAATAATTGTATTTTCATACTTTATTAATTATCAATTTATCATTTCTAAATGAAGTATAGCATTATTTACAAAGCAGTTATTTAGGAGTTGTCAGTGATTAATAAGATCACTTAGAAAGTGTGAGTAAATGTAGTAGATTCAGGGAGTTATAAAGCATTTAGTAGTGGTCAGTTCACTATTTTGTGAGCAAAAGTGAGGACTAGTTATGCCTAGTAAAGCATTTATAAAGGAGATTTAAAGACTCATTTATCTTCTAAACAGAAAAAGGAAACAAACACAACACAACACAATGATAGAGAACATAGAAATATTAACAGCCTTTAAATCTCCTACATAACTAGCATAACTAGTCCTCACTTTAGATGAGCTCACAAAAAATTGTGAACTGACCTCTACTAAATGCTTTATAACTACCTGAACTACAGTAGAAATACATGTTAATAAAGCATTTATTAACACACTAAGTAACTATTACTATATGTCTGAATAATAAGTGTATGATGTATGAATGTACATTGAATTAGTTTAATAATTTACTCACACTTTCTAAGGGATCTTATGAACCACTGACAACTCCTAAATAACTGCTTTGTAAATGATGCTATACTTCATTTAGAAATGATAAATTGATCATTAATAAAGTATGAAAATACAATTATTAAACACATTATAGATATGCTTTTAAAACAGGAATAAAGCATTTATAACTGCATTTATATACTGCTTATTAGTGTATATTAATGCTTTATAAATGAATTAACTCTTTACTAATGCTTAACTAATGATTAATAGCGTGCAGTTATTATAAAGTGTTACTGAAAGCTCCTGAACTAAGCAGTTAAACAGCAGCTCTACAGTCTCAGAGCCTCTCTAGGACAGCAGCCATTCAGACAATAGAGAAGTGTGAACGACGTGTGTTAATGGGCCACTGCAGTTCCTGCTCCAGCCTACAGGAGCGCTGCTGAGTATGGACTTAAACACACACACACATGTAAGTCCCCACTTGGTCAAAAATGTACAAAATTAACCAGAGCGTGTTTTGGCTGATTTTAACATGTTTTAAAGCATGACCAACAGGGGACTTGAAAAATGTCCCCACTTGGCTCGACGGTCCCCTGTTAGTGAGTGTGTAACGACACCAAGGTCCCCAGTTAGATAGATAGACGAGTACACACACACACACACACACACACACACACACACACACACACACACATACATTTGTTAAGCGACCTTGGGTACCATGAAAGGCGCTATATAAGTCTAATATATTATTATATTATTATAAATGGTCATTTTCAGCAAGATCCTTTCTTCTCAGGGTCTGGTCGCTACTTAACCAGACATTTTCTAATTTCTCAGTTCTTACAGTTATCCCTCCTTGACTCAGTGGGTCAAATTCAAATGAGTCCCTATGGAGTCACTGATAAACGTTTGTTGTAATCCTTGAGATGTAACCCAAAAATTGTCTTGTGTTAGCCATGGGGGTTATGCAATGTTAGCATCTGTAGAAGCTCAGAGGGTTGTGTTTACCTGCAGAACACCTGGTCTCACCAGGTGTATGTAGCCTGAGTCCAGCAGGGGGATGAATGCGTTCAGGTTTTCTTCCTGTGATCCTGTGATATGAGCAAATTTCATAGTCAGTCTGGACCTTTGTAACTTGTTCAGTTGATGTGTCATTCCTTCATGGAGAAACTTCTGCTTCTGTGGCACCTTCCCCATGATGATAATCTGACCCTTCTTGACCAGTTCTGTCACCTCCAGCGGTGCGGTTGTTTGGGCAGACCTCAGTGGATGAAGGGGTTCTCCTTTGTTCACACTGCTTTGTGTGAGACACCTGAAAAGCATCTTAAATGTTCACTTCACGATTGAGCACTTATGTCGTAAAAGTCGTAAGGAAATGCATAGGAACACACAATGCAACAAAACAAAATCATGTCATGTCATGTTCAATATAAAATATCATGTTCATGTCAGCAAGTGCGAATGGTACATCTGGTCTCAAGTGTTTCTCAAGGTCAGGTAGGGTAGGGTGGTCCCATTTTAAATGTCCAATTCTTCACTACCACTGTGATGTTAAATGGTAGTGGATTTTAAATATTCTTGGTCTGAATTACTTTTACTGCAGCTATTTCAAAAACAGTAGTGTTTTCCACCAATAAGACAAACAAATTCAACATAAACACACAAGATATTTAATCCAGTTTACACAAGATACATGGCCTAGAATGCATGGCATCTACAACGTTTTACCACGTTGTACCAAGTGTTTCATACAACACTTACAGTAAAGCAATCATGTGTTTTAAAGAATAAACTTAACTAGCCTATGTGCATTGTAGTAGCACAAACAACTATAAAGTGTGTTCTATGAGCACAATGTGTTAAGCACAACTACAAATAATTTGAAAATCCAAACAGAATCATTGCAAAGATGCTTTTTAGTCCGATTGCTGTTAAGAATTTTGTGAGACGCATGGACATAGCATTTAGCTTAGCCTTGAGATCTGATTTTTAACCTGCGCAGCATATCATCCTGTTCTTCTCAACCTTGCTTTTCATAAACAAATGCATCGACTTGTCTTTTCGTTTATCCAGTTACATGTTTTCCGATCGTTTACAGAATAATTTTCATTCTGTCTTTTGTTCATTCTCATCACGTGTTGCCAGTTTGTTGCAACAAAGCCAATACAACAATGGCTGATTTTGTCTCAGCACTTCTAAAAATGCTAAAAGAATTGACTTACCACAACGCCGGAAGAAAGAGAAGATGTTCAAACCTCTTGTTGATTTTAAAATCCCAATACTTTACTGGAAAGGACGTTGCTCGCTTGTGTTGCGAGATCACGTCGGGGTCACCACCTGTAAGGTTGCGCTTTGATCGGCCCAAAGTCCAGCATCCGACCAGCGCGGAAGGTCTCAACATGTTACTGTCTTTTCTCGAGGCAAAGTATTTTTTGATTAAATGCAATACATTTGAAAATGTATTTTCGCGTTATTTCATCTGACTCCATAAATGAAAAGGTTTTAATGATATCTGTGCATCATTAAATGTGAGCGAATGTTTGACTATTCCTTTTAACTCTTTAATGAAAATGTCAAAGTCGGTTAGAATAATCAAATGTAACAATTTATTTATTAATTTATTATGTCAGGTAAATGTATCATGCCAATTTCATAATCAATTCAAAGATAATCGATACAAAACATCAAATGCTCTGGAATAAAGAGAACCCGGCATTAAACCCGGCATTAAAATACATGATGCTGAATTCTTTGAGGTCCTTCAACATCATGGGCTCATCTGAGTAACAGAAAAGCCCCGAACCCTTTGCTGCATTCCATTATATAGACAGAACCTCTTTCACATGGAAACATCTGCTAACAATGGGAATTTACATTCGGAGTTGACACCTTTTGGGGGGGCAGGAGACCATTTGTCTAGAGACCACCTTCCTTTGCGTGCCAGTTATCTATAAACTCCAAAAAACCTTATTACCTTTTGTTTGACCTATTTGGAAATGAGACCTTTGTACCAGTCGCACTGAGACATTTCAAATGATACTAAATATGTATAATACTCGATGATAATCATTCACATTAAACCATTTAGATTCTTGGGTGAGTTTTTGGTGATCTTCACATGGGGGAGAAGGAGTGAGGGATGAGGGAAAGAGATGTATTCTGAGGTTCAAATGGTTCAAATGGTAATTTTCAGCAAGATCCTTTCTTCTCAGAAATGTAGATTCGGTTGACTCTGAGGTGAGACTTTCGTCTTGATAGTGCACAAGGTGGAGTTCAAATGTTAATTTCCAGAGAGGTCCTTTGTCCTCTCAGGGTCTGGTCGCTCCTTAACCAGACTGTTCTAATTTCTCAATTCTTACAAATATATATATATATATATATATATATATATATATATATATATATATATATATATATATATATATATATATATATATATATATATATATATATATATATGCGCAGGCCTGTCGTCTTTCTTTACAAACCAACCCTCAACAAACTACTTGTCTGGCCTTAAACATTTATAATACAGAATTATTTATCGCTTCCACGTAGCCACGCGAACCGCAATTATCCCGACAACGCTTTATCTGTACTGAGGGAAAGCAAGGGAAGGAGGCCTTCACAGAATATAAATATAAATATGAACTGAATTAAAGTTAAACATATATATAAACTTTTTATTTCAGCTAGTTGACAAGGGAACATTTCTCAATTTAGAGTAGATGAATAAAATTAAGAAAATGTATTTGAAATTAGTTTTGTTCTGTTTGTGGCGTCTAGATGGTGAGTTTAAAATGTGTTTTTAAGGCTTCAGTTGCTTCTGTTTTACTACTATGTAATACATTATTGGTGAAATTAGTCAGAGATGATTAACATTGACTGTTATTCTCAAGTATAGCCTAAGTTATTGATTTTTAAAGTTTTGATTCAGGTCTAAACTATTTTCTTTAAGGATATGTTATAAATAAATATGAAGCTAAAATACCCAACAGCATTCGTTTAAGTGTGACATTACTCTTATCTAAGTAAAAGTGTCTCTTTTTATTTAGTTTCTGGTCCATGTAAAATTATGTTTTAATTAAGTATTAAACATTTCATTCAGCATGTTTTCTGTTTATACTGCTGCAGAATGTTATTCACTTATTTGTATTTTAGTGAAGCTTCATCAAACCAAAATCAAGTTATTTAAGCTTTAATCTGAGACAAACTCTCTCTCTGTTCTTCAGGTTTTAAATGTGGTTTTATGACTTCAGTTGTTTCTGTTCTGGTACCATGTGATAAATTACTGGTTAAATTAGTCAGAGAAGATTAACATTCACTGTTATTCTCATATTTATAGATATAATTAAACAGTGATTTTACTGTCAGATCAAGTTTGAATTCAGCTCTAAACTCAGTTATTATGGATTGATTAAATAAAATAATATAAATATGAAGCTCAGATCTCAACAGCATTAGTTTCAGTGTGACATTAAATATTAATTAAAGTAAAAGTGTCTTTTTTAGTTATTTTTCCATATATAAATCTATTTATTTTTTCATTCATCATCTTTGGTCGTTGTAATGCTGCAGAATATTATTAATTTCACATTTAAATGATTAAAAGTATTTTAGTGAAGCTTCATCAAAACAACATCAAGTGATTTTAAAACTTTAATCTGTGAAAAACTCTGTTCTTCAGGAGTGTTTGGTGAGTTAGTGTCAGTGAAGGAGGGAGATTCAGTCTCTCTAAACTCTGATCTTACTGAAATGAAGGATGATGATGTGATTCAGTGGAGGTTTGGATATGAAAACACTTTAATAGCTGAAATCAATGTAACGGCCGACAGAATCACTGTATATGATGATGTTCTTGATGGGAGATTCAGAGACAGACTGAAGCTGGACAAACAAACTGGATCTCTGACCATCACAGACACCACAGCTGAACATGAAGGATATTATAAACTAAAGATCAACAGTGAGATCAGAGAGAGATTTGTTCTCATTGTCTTTGGTGAGTTAAATATCAGTTTCACATGTTTTATATTTTAATCAGCACAAAGATACAATTAATAATTCAAATCCCATTTTTATTTTGGTGTTTAATGATGAAATTCATTTTAAATTTAAATTTCAAACAATTTACTTTTTTAAACTATCAAGTGACCATCTTAATCTATGACGAACTCTGTTCCTGTGTGTGTGTGTGTGTGTGTGTGTGTGTGTGTGTGAGTGTGTGTGTGTGTGTGTGTGTTTTATGATTCAGTCCTGGTGTCAGTGAAGGAGGGAGATTCAGTCACTCTAAACTCTAATCTTACTGAAATGAAGGATGTTAATCTGATTGAGTGGAGGTTTAGAGATGAAGACACTTTAATAGCTGAAATCAATAAATGGGCCGACAGAATCACTGTATATGACGATGTTCTTGATGGGAGATTCAGAGACAGACTGAAGCTGGACAATCAAACTGGATCTCTGACCATCACAAACACCAGAGCTGAACATGCTGGAGAATATCAACTACTGATGTATTCAGAAGGAAGATTCTCATCAAAATCATTCAGAGTCTATGGTGAGCAGAGATAATTTATCTTCTCCTTCAAATTTTCTTATCTACTATTTACATGTTGAATTGTTGAATCTTTATAGTTTGAGATGACAGACCGTATAAAAACTCGCTTGGAACCGAATATAAGATTGTTGATTAGATTTGATATTTGATATTTCTGTGTATTCAGAAATATTAGTTGATGTCAGCGCTGATATTAGTGTTTATTGACTGATCTGATCTCAGTTTGATGTGTTTATTCCTCAGACTCTGTCCACTGTTGTGGTCCTACTGAAGCTGTGATCCGATTGGTCCTCTCTGCTCTGGTGGGCGTGGCTACTGTCATTATTGTGGTTTATGAGATCAGATCCAGAAGAGCTGAACGAGATCAAGCACATATTCACACATCAGGTACATGATTGATGATGTCATTTCTCACAAACTGATATTGCATATATAATTATCTGTGAGATTTATTAATTTATGGCTTTTTATGTTCATCTTTTTCAGGAAGTATCGAAATCTAAAGCAGAACGCTGAACTTTAAAGGTTCTTCAAGTGTGTTTTTGTTCTTCTAGTGTTTTTTTTTTCATAATAAATACTGATGATTATTTGAGTTTGTGCTCTCTTTCAGTGTCAGATTTTAACAGTGTCACTTTGTTTATATTTCACTTTATTGTTTATATTTCTCTCAGATACCAAAAAAAAAAATGAATAAAGAGACACAGATCTCACTTTACTACTGCTGTATATTTACTGTATGTATTTTCTTGCCTTTATCAATAAAGTTTTTCACTCTGAGGTTCAAGAGTCTCTCCATGTTCAGAAGTGTGGAACTTATAAAGCTTTACATTATTAAAATATTATTTAACTATACTGATATTCGTACTGTTTTTCTATCTACAATAATAAACAAACAGCTTCTCCTTTAACCCAAGAAAATACTTTGAGATCACAGTGAAATACATAAACACAACATATCGATGCTCCATTTCCTCCAACAGGGAACGATAAAGTCTTTAAATCTCTAGTGTGATTTGTCTCTGTGGTCTCGTCTGAGGAGCAACACCTCCATCTAGTGGCTCACCCTGAACTCACATGTTATCAGGAGTTATAGAGCATCACAGTCCCGCCCACAGCCTGAGAGAGCTTAGGTGCCGTAAGTAGACGGTTTGGAAAAATCCGTATCTAAAGAGTATTAGAGCATGTCTGAGGATAACCAGCTACGGCTGAACTCATAAGCATACAACATATCATTTCGAGTGAAAAAACGAAGAAAAAATCCAAAAAAAGTCAAAGGTACAAGATTGTGTACATATTTTCATTTCCGAGCGAAGGAACTACTCATCCCATAAACCACCACGCCTCACTGAAGTTGACTGAAGCCACAACCGCGAAAGAGCCTTTTGAGCGACTTCCAAATCTGACAACGGCCACGCGAACTTTTTCCTCCAGTGAATTGTATATAGTGAATGTGCAGTTAATAGCAGTTCTTTCACGGGTGCAGATCTGGCGGTCCACGGCGTTCTGCTCATCAGTTTCAGCGGCCCACAGGCAGGTTGCTGACAAATGCCTCAACAATTTCCCACTTGTGGTCCATGCTCATTTTATTCATGAAGTTATAGTTCATCCTTAATTTTAATAACATTTAATGTATTTTCTTAATATCCACAACAAGTGAAAATTAAAAAGTCATGGTCAGCAAACCAGAAAGTGCACCACGCCACCGGTCTGATGCATTACACGAGTTCCACCAATCAGATGCATCACTGTGGGATTGTGGCATTGTTCAGGATTGTGGGTTATGAAGTACTTATCCAAGACATCGCGAATACAAGGCATTTATCTCAAAACAAGGTTAGTGCCTCATGAACTTTTGGCGTTTATATGAGCATATACAATCGCTTAGTACAGCCGTAGCTGGTTTTAAGTCTACCATGGTTACGTTTTTATGGCTTATACCCCAAGTGTCAATGGAGAAATTGTATTGAATTCTTACTAGCTTGTATGTTGGCAAACTACAGTGAAGTTAAAGCAATCTTTTGAGCTGGACTGTGTTTTATAAGCACAACGCTGCATTGTGTTCAGAGGTTACCAGTGAAACAGCTTTATTTCTGCTGATCCATAAGCGCCATCTACTGTCAGAGAGTCCATTACATTTCCATTCGGCCCGTCGCTGTTTTTCTGCAGACCAATGTGAAAAACGTCATGTTCTCTTCTGTATAGAACTGAACCAGTGTAACATACAGTTAAAACTGTAAGAATAAAATATTTCTGGTACAGCTTACCTTCGGTCTCAATTTTTTTTTCTCTAAAAGTTGTACAAAAAACAACCTTAACAACCATATAGTAGAAAATTAAGTTAAAATTCCAATCAAAGCAGTTAACATTACCACTGTTTTGGGAATGATCATAAATGTGCATGGCTTCTCCTACCTGTCACACACCTCAACGGCACTACACGTCCCAGCATCCCTCTTGTTTCTCACCTGCGCACTATCAGCCATCACCGGATCACCAAATTACATCAGCACCTGCACATCATCATCTACACACTATAAGGAGGCACTTCTCTTTCACTTCGTGGTCTGGTCTCATCCCTATGTGATCTCACAGACTCGAACCAAACACTTACCAGTTTGCGACTTACCTCGAAGATTCCTCTTCAGTGTTTCTCCTCCATCCTCCATCCTCCATCCTCCATCCTCCATCCTCCATCCTCCATCCTCCATCCTCCATCCTCCATCCTCCATCCTCCATCCTCCATCCTCCATTGACCGCCCGCTGTATCCACAGTCATCATCTACATACAAGAGATCAAGATCACCATCCAGCTAAGTTCATTATCTAGTTGAAGTTCCTCAATATCTACTCATCAGTCATCTCTGCTGTTCCACTCCGTGCCCCTGTTCAAATAAAACCTGTTATTGAACTACTTGCCTGTCTGCTTCTCTCAATACCGTGACACTACCATTGCTATGCAGAAGACATGAAGCTCTATCTGTAATTTCCACCTGATGATCCTGTCAGCTTGTATTCAGACATCTCTGCCTGGATGAAGGAGCATCATCTACAGGTCATCTGTGCAAAGATGGAGATCCTTGTATCTCCTACAGACCCATCAGCTGACCACAACCTCACTGTGTAACTGAGGTCCACAACACTCACACCAACGAGGACAGCAAGGATCCACTCCATAAAACGAGGCATTGGAAAGTTTGTAAGTACATCAAGAGTTTATTTAAATAACACTTGTCTGATGGCTAATGCTACTGCTAACCTGGACGTTGAGGTCACTTCTGTGATTTGGGAAAAGCCCGTAAAAGTCCTTTGCAAAACTCACAAGTGTTTACACTACATCCTTATGCATCGCTTTCTGCCAGGAATTTTACGGTAGCATAAGCCATCAGGCAAGTGTTATCTAAATAAACTCCTGATGTACTTACAAACTTTCCAATGCCTCTTTTTTAGTACAGAACCTATTTGTACTACTGTAGAAGTTTGGTACCATTCTGGGCATTATTAGTGGGGTAATTTACGAGATAAAGCCTTGGATCCGTTAGCGCCTGCACTAAGCCATTCGGGTGATATCTCTAAATAAGCTCTGACTTTAATAATGTTCAACCAAGGGAAAAAAAGCTTCTGGGGGGTGTTTGGCTCGAGGTCATGGTGCAAAGGACCCTAGGTTGAAATTACTCCGAACCATCCCTATAATATATAAATCTATATAGAAGTAATGCATTGAATAGGCCTAATACGTTTTTTAAGTATATTGACTTTAAACGTGAAAGAGTCTAGACCTATAACTACTGTGCACAAATAGAATCACACTTTTTCATATTATTTTATAAAAGACGCTGATAATAAAAAGTGATTTGAAATAGAGAAATGTTGTGTTTGTGGTACAGCCGTAGATCAGTTGCGCACTGCAAACGCAGCACATGTGAAAGCACAACAGCGCGTGCTGCTCCTGCACTGCATACACACTGCACACGGAGTGTGTGTGAAACCGGCGTTACAGTTAATCTGTCGGCCGGGTCTCCTGCAACATTATTAGTTAATTTCTCATTAATTGTACATTCTTTTTCTGATAGATCGACAGTTCATCCAGCAGGAGGCGCTCAGTGGTTCAGAGGCTTTTTTTGGAGACTTGTGAAAAAAATTTCTTTTTTTTTTTTCTGAGCCTTGTTACCGTTAGTATACAGGATTATAGTGTACACTTGTCATACTTGTATTTCAGGGAAACATTGATCCAGGCCTCTACACTTCTCAGTTTCTTCAGAAGAGAAGACCAAGGTAAACTAACATGTGTTTCAAAGGTGTTATTTTGCTCGGATTTGACAAAATACCAAAGTCTATACATTCATAAAACCTAGAGATCTTGTTGTAAACCCAGATTTTCCAAACCCCAAATCTCTGATAACAACTGCAAATTTCTCTAAATGAACAATAACATTTACAGGTTACAGTGCTTTTTCTCATTAACATTCACTCATGAATTTGGTTGTAACAATGCAGGCAAACACTATAAATGTTATTCACTGGTTTTAGAGTGTAAATGGACCCTTCGATATTTTTCATGTTTGTATTATTGGTACAAAACTTGGGTTTGATCTGTCACGTGAGTAAACCGCTTCTGCTGGATGTTTGTGGTTGCTGTGTGTATTAATAGTTTGCTGCTTTTTTTTTGTTTTCCTCCATAATAAACTTTGAGAGTACACGCTTTCACTGCATGATGTATCCTATTATAATATAGTTAGAATGACCACTAAAGTCAAGATATGAGGATAAAATATTTTTGACACTTCATATATTTTTATGGTTATGTCACAAGCACAAGTTAAGCAATATCACATAAGCGAGAGTGTTGTTTTTCTGAACATTAGCACAATTGCAAATGTGATATTGAATTTATCAATAAAGTTATGTCACTCTGAGGTTCAAGAGTCTCTCCATGTTTTATGTCCAGCGCCTCCTGGAGGAAAACAGATTTGATGTATATTTGATCCATTTCAGCAGAGCGCCACCTAGTGTCTCACCCTGAACTGACATGTTATCAGGAGTTTGACTCGACTAGTTCTGTCTGATTGTTTTTTCTGTTCAGCTGGAGGGTCATTTGCTTTCTCACTAAATCATTTCTTCACAAACATAGTATTACTTTTATATTGTGAACATAATTTCTTTTTGGACACAATAGTTTATGGATCTTGGTCTTTTCTTGTCCTATCAGATCTTGGTCCTCTACCTCAAGCTGTGAATCTCTAGCCCTGTGACGGTGAAGCCAACTTCTGTGTTTCTCTGGCCTCAACCACAGCATGAACCCTTTCAGCGGTCGGTCAATCCCCTTTTCAGAAAGAAACATTCCCATGAACACTAGCTTGTTCACATTGTATTATGTTGAGTGTCAATCCACAGTCTATGAGCCTCTGCTAGACTGCATGTCATCTCTGATCGTGTGTGTCTTGGTTTGGAGCAAGTATAATAATATCATCAGAGATATTCTCCACTCCCTCAATACCTGCGAGTGCTGATGTGACTTCATGTTGATTTTGCTCGCTGGCACGATATGTCCCGTTTTGAACAACAGATGTTGTGATTCCTCTGGCCTGTGCTGTAAGATCCAGCTGATCGAAACCCTATTTCATACCTTGAAGGAACTCGTCTAGAGGTGAATTGGGCACCGGCCCCGAATTATTGCTTTATTTGCCCTCCTCATATCCAAACATTTGCTCAAAACAGCATCTCGTAACTGATTATCTTTGTCAGCTCTGAAGTCAGTTTTTAGCAGCTTCAGGATTCGTACACCTTTTCCAAGGTCAAATTCAAGCACTTTCAAGGTCCATTTTACAGCTTTTTCCAGCACCTTACACCACCGTAAATTACATACCAATAGTCAAAATTATTATTTTGTGTTTTTATCACATTAAAAGAGATAATGCAACAGTATAAACAGCCAAAATTGTGTTTCGTAATAGCAGAAGGATCAGATATTTAAGCAAATCACAAGTTTTATTTTTCAAAATATATCACTAAGTAAATAATGCCTTAATGTAAATAAATCTTAATGTCCAAATATTGCTTCCCAGATAATGTGATTTTCAGGCTGTAAAACTGAAGTAATTTCAAGGGCTGAAAATAAGACGACATAGGATTTGAACAGAAATATTTTACAGGCCTTGGTTTTGGGACACATTATAATAAAAAATGTATTTCATTGCCAAGACATATACATTTATCTACTGGAATAGAGCAGTGTTAGTATTGCATAAGGCCATCCTCGACCTTACAGTAGGCTATTTGTATGACACTCCATCTGACACGATTTCTGTTCAGCAATCAACGATTGTTGTCATGCACTGGGCTAACGTTTGCAGGTTTACTGTGCTGTAACTTTGGCTATGTTCACTGCATATTCCACAAGTGAACGTGCCATAACGGACATGCAATACTAACATTACATTATCACCGCTGTGCTATGACACCATTTATTTCAATGGCTTGTGCCGCGCGAGGACATTTTGTTGTTGCGTTGACCAAAGTGGAGCGCAGCATTTACGAGCTTGTGCGCACGCGGTCAAAGTTAAAAATGGTTTAACTTTTGCCGCTGCGCTCTGTGACGATTAGCCGCGCTGCCAATAAAAATGGGGCATCCAAATAAGGGCGGAAATCAAAATTAAAACTCTGCCTACTTTTGCTATGGCCAGTGTAGCGCAAATCGCTCTGTATCTGAAGGGCTACATTTTATTTCTCCATTTAATAAACAAACTATTCAGTCAGATAGGTATTTGTTGTGAAAGAAATAAAGTTACAATTTCAAGCATTTTCAAGCATTTTATCCAAAATGTAAGCACTTTTCAAACCTTGAAAACACATCAAAATTCAAGCATTTTCAAGGATTTCAAGCACCCGTATGAACCCTGAGCTTGTCTGAGCCGTGTGAGAAATTGTTGCACAGTTTCAGTGTTTTTGTGTGAGCGTCTCACTAATGTGGTGTTCACTCTGAATAAAGTGAGCATTTAGAGTAGTGGTTCCCAATTCCAGTCCTCGTGACCCACTGCTCTGCACATTTTTTATGTCTCTCTTATCTGACACACTCAGTTCAGTTCATGGAGTCTCTCCTAATGAGCTGATGGTCTGGTTCAGGTGTGCTAAATAAGGGAGACATACAAAATGTGCAGAGCAGTGGGTCACGAGGACTGGAATTTGGAACCGCTGATTTAGAGCATCACATCAGGGTCATAATCCATAGCTGTTGAATATTAATCATATGAAGATATCAGAGAACACTTTCATACATACAGTTATAGCAGGCGATCTGTTCCTGCTCCATAAAACCATTAGAGAAACTGAAATCAGTCTGAGAGGAGAAACAATCGAGACATTTGGTAAGAAATGAAGTACAAACGTCCTCAAGAGAGTTACAGGAGAGAGCAGAGCCAAACACTCACAGGATCTCATGACAAGATCAAACTGTTGCTTTAAGATGTTTTTAACACATTATGGGTCAGTTTATTTCTGTTGAAAGTGTCATCTGTGACTTACAGGAATTGGAGGCCTACTGGAGCTCAAAGTGACAAACTGACAATGTTCAGAGTGTGAATTAATCAGCTAAGATAGAGCTAGATGGTCACACCCATTAACACTTAAAGATGTGCAGTTATTTTAGCTGACGGTGGAGTTTCACTTCACTTCACTACAGAGCAGCTTCATATATTTGTGGACTGAAACCGATGAAGATGTTTCTCCCTGTTTTGCTATGCTTGAGTTTCTGGCGTCTGGATGGTGAGTTTAAATGTGTTTTTATGACTTCAGTTGTTTCTGTTCTGATATCATGTGGTTAAAAAATATTCACTGTTATTCTCATATAGAAGTATTTAATCTTTTTATTTTTTTATTTTATTTATTTTATTAAAAGTTTAAATTCAGGTTTATACTCAGTTATTAGGGATTGATTTCATTAAATAAAATATTTCTGTCAGGAGGGACCACTATCGTCAAATACGATAGAGCATTAGCATATAGTTAGGATTGACGGTATGGTTCTGTTCTGGGCGAGAACTCCCTGCGCATCCATGCAGCCGATAGCATGGATAAGAGCAGCAATAACTCCCCTTAGGGTAAACAGAACAGAACCAACATGAAGGTATTGCAGATATCATTAATTCAAGATTTAAGTACATAATTCGAGACTTTATTCTGATTCAAAGGGCAATCAGAAAGCCAAATCCTGACTGATGAGAGGAGGAGCTGGGGAGGGAGGAGGGTAATTCACTCCTGAGAAATGCGATAGCTGTGGATAATACTGAAGGAGCTTATATATGAATACAGTGATAGGCATCGTATTCCTATAGGTAGACGTGGATCAGCTGATGCGAGCTTGACTAACGTGTCCAGCCAGAACAAACGCTACGCTTAATAAATGTGTTCAGCATTTTGCAATAAATATATTTTTGGTTTTTCTAGACTATTTAACCCTTTCATAAATGAATTATGATAACCTCAATCAGGATTTTTTTTTCATATGTGTTTTTATTGCTCTTAGGGCATGAAAAACAAGATTTGAATTTTTTTTTTTTTTTTTTTTTACACATTGAAATGAGTAGAGAGCATGCATTTATGGTTTAAACTGAAGAGATACTGTATTAAACATAATACAGTAATAACACAGCAATATTGTGTGTATTTAACAAACCAATCAATAAAATTATATAAAATCATGTGAAAACTATAAAATATATACAAAAAATAAATGTGAAATATTTCAAAGGCAATTGATCTTCACGTATCTTTGATATCAGAACATGAGGACGTGATTCCATCAGAGATCTCTACAACCTGTCAAGGTACAACTGAGGAAACCACTCAGATGCTCCCTCCAGTTTACCGGAATATGTCAATTTACCCTTATTAGCTGATAATTCTGATTATGTTCAAGATGGACACATTTCTAACATAGCTCTCCTCTGAGAAAACCGATCGGGTGTTTTCAATCTCATCTGAAATGAGCAGTGTTGGGTAACGCATTACAAGTAACATGCACAACGCAATCAGATTACTTTGTTGATGTTATGAATTAAGTTATGCGTTACAAGTAACGTGCATTATGTAATCAGATGTAAACATGCATTATGTAAACGGATTACTTTTTGATCTAACAAGTAATGCATTACAACTAATGTGCATTATGTAATCAGATTACTTTTTGATGTTACGAGTGAAGTAATCCATTAAAAGTAATGTGCATTACGTAATCAGATTACTTTTTTCAAGGTCAAGGTGTCTTTATTAGTACCCAATGGTAAATTTGTTTTGCAGACAGGAGATTCAGCAATCCATATTTTTGATTTAATTTGAATTTTTGAAGTAGTGAGTAAAGTAATGCATTACAAGTCACATACATTATGTAATCACAATACTTTTTTGATGTTTAATGTTAAATGTCAAATTACATTCTAATAACACAAATACATTTATTTACAGTCAAAAACAGTTTTCAAAAACAAAAGTCACAGTAATAGTATGAATTGTAGATCAAATATAGCCATTGATGTGTGAGGACCACTATAGTGGACAGATGATTACTCAGAATTTTCTCCCAATCTAAAATCTCCTAGGATAGAAGGAATGGGTGGATATTCAGGAGCAACTTGGCATTTCTGATTGACCATTGGCCATTTGGCCGGTTTGGAGGGGAAAAAATTCGAAAAACAATGGCTTGCCACTTGGTGGCAATGTATAGGATGATGCACCAGGGTCTACTGAAGAGGTTGATATGCAACTATGCCATCAAGCCCATGCAAATGCAATACAATGCTTTTTTAATAGCTGTCCACTGTAATTACCTCTATACATGAAAGGGTTAAAGTCGTAAAGTGAGCAATATATATTAAAATGAAGCGCATAGATTCGACAGGCATGTATTCATGATACCAAGCAGGGCAGCCGGTCTCAGATCCTCCTCAGCTCAACAGCGCCACACAGTCTTCCAATGTAAATCTGTGGTGGAAAATGGAACTGCAGCGCGCTCTAATTGAGAACCATTAGTGCAGATTTCAGACTGACCCGCTTATTTACCTTATGTAAACCTTGCTCTAGAACACAACGATATCAGTCTGCTTCAGCTATGTGTATGTTAGTCTGTATCAGGTCAGTAACTATTTGGCGTGTCTGTTCTCCCTATATGGAGTAGCGTATGAAATTAAAGAAAGCATAAACCCTTTAATTTAAACAAGCTTATGTGAATAGCCTTTATTTACAGCAGTTCTTTTGTGTTTGTTTTATGTTTGTTCTGAGAATAAACATGACTTTGTTTTCCTCAATGGAATTAGGCTACACAACTTGCAATTTTCTAAAACAACATTCGGACGTAATAAATACTACATAATGCCATTTCTATGCGTTTTTTGTGTGTAAAGTCTGTCAATCATCATTAGATTGCCACCCTCAGGCGGAATAACACAAGGACATTCGAATTCTGCCAAAAGTGTTTCTGATGTGTTTATCGATTAGGATATAAAGCTTACAAAATGTTCATCACTAGAGCCAGAATATGCCCTATTTTTATTATTAATTTCACAGTTAAATGATTAAATATATTTTAGTGAAGCTTCATTAAAACAACATCAAGTGATTTTAAAGCTTTAATCTGTGAAAAACTGTTTTCAGGAGTGTTTGGAGTTAATGGTGTTTGGCTAGTGTCAGTGAAAGAGGGAGATTCAGTCACTCTAAACTCTGATACTGAAATGGTGGATGATGATCTGATCCAGTGGAAGTTTGGATATAGCATCACTTTAATAGCTGAAATCAATAAACGGGCCGACAGAATCACTGTATATGATGATGTTCTTGATGGAAGATTCAGAGACAGACTGAAGCTGGACAATCAAACTGGATCTCTGACCATCACAAACACCACAATGAAACATGCTGGATATTATAAAATACTGACCAACAGTGCAAGAAAGATTTTCGATCTCACAGTCTCTGGTGAGTTAAATATTTATTTCACCTGTTTTATGTATTAATCCAAACTCCATTTTGCTTCTGTTGTTTGATGGTATTCATTTCCAATTTAAACTTATTTTAGTAAACCATCAAATGACTAAAAAAAACTGTTTCTGTTTGTTCTGTGTGTGTTTTGTGAGACAGTAAATATCAGTAAATAAGGGAGATTTTGTCACTCTACACAATGATCTTACTGAAATGGATGACGATCGGATTCAGTGGAGTTTTGAATATGGACCTGTAATAGCTGAAATCAATAAATGGGCCGACATAATCATTGTATATGATGATGTTCTTGATGGGAGATTCAGAGACAGACTGAAGCTGGACAAAAAAACTGGATCTCTGACCATCACAAACACCACAACTGAACATGCTGGAGTTTATGAACTTGACATCAACTATATGAAGATGATTTTCATTCTCACTTTCTACGGTGAGTTAAATATCATTTCTCTTTCAATTCGGTTCACTTCGGCATTGTGTTTGTGCTTATGGAAAACCCCTTCCTACAGTACTAAAGTACTAAAACCCGATAAGTTCAGAATACTCAAATTTTGAACGTGCAGGCGGCATATCAATACTATGCTGTGAAGAAGGGGAGTCTCAAGACGTTAACATTATTGCCCTGCTTTGATGTTAAAATTACACTCTAAGAAGTGACTCTAAAATAGCATTCAAATTGTGCAATCAAAAGCACTGGGGAAGCACAGCTTTACTGTTCTGCGTAACAACAGTGTTTACCAATGATTGAAACATGTCTTCATCATGATATTCAAACAATCAAAAAGCATTTAAGAAATGTTCACAGATGTTTGATTTAATTACAAGTTGTTCCATTAAGTTTGCTCCGGTCGCTTGCGAGTGTCCGCCTTGTCAGTTAGAGCAACTATGTGACGTTGATGACGTCACTTTACGTCACTCAGTAAACTTTTCTCTTCAACGGTTTCTCTGAAGAGGAACTAGTGATTTTTCCTAGACTCTGAGCCATATTCCCGAGCACCTCACGAGACTCAGAACAACACCTCGGTGTTGAACCGTCTGCTCTAGTAGTCAATGGACGGGAATGACGATGCCCTGAAGACTCCATGGAGCTAGGACAGTGACCATGCATTCCAAGGAGGTGCGGGGATACAATACTAGGTCGAATGGGAGAATCTGGAACTGATGCGCTTTTCCCCCAAAAGCGGAACTCGGAAACTTCCTGTGATGGGGTTAGAAGGGAACGAGGAGTTAAGGAGCTTGTGGATCTATCACGACAGACCAGTCCTCGGAGCTGGTCTGACTGACAGTCGGTATCTTGAATCTGAACCCCCTCTGAGGTTGATCCAGTACCTTGAGATCCAAAACAACTTTAACCAAGGAAGAACCCACTTTGAGGTTTCCTGTGTTAAAA
Organism: Leuciscus leuciscus; assembly: GCF_965113295.1. Taxonomy (NCBI): domain Eukaryota; kingdom Metazoa; phylum Chordata; class Actinopteri; order Cypriniformes; family Leuciscidae; genus Leuciscus; species Leuciscus leuciscus. Next base: position 8,433,400 of record NC_138739.1, read on the forward strand.
GGGACTAGACTTCCTGTTCCAAGAACCGACCCTGCTCGGGGCTGGCCGACATGTAAACCACCCCTAGTAGATAATATTTGTATATTATAATATTGTATAATTGTATAATATTATCCCATTGTAAGCAGGACCCCCTAGGCTATATTTTGAGGACCCCTCGGGGTATCTAAATATGCCATTATGGGGACCAGTCCCTCGAGACTGGCCTCGGCTATAAATTTCCAAATGGCTTCGGTGACCTGAAGCAGCTAACTGGCAGGAACTAACCGAAATATGCTCTCTACAGACCTCCTGAGAGGTGGCGAACTCGACAGGGCCGCAACGTCTTCGGGCAGACACTGCGATTTGTGTTCGCTGGAAGCTGATGTGTCCCGAGGCGCCATAAGGGGGCGAGACTCTTGTACTCGCTCTCCTGGGGGAACGCCCATAAGGGTCCGTGTGTTACGACAAGACCTCTTAGTCGAAGCCATCTTAACCCGAGAGACAGTCCTCAGACCTGTCTTCGGTATGGAGGGCTTCGTGCGAGAATGTTTCCTCTGGCCCCAAGCCTTATACGGGGGGGTACGAGAGGCAACCTTCTCAAAATATGAGGAGCTGGCGGCTGTCCCATGAGGCTGCCCCCTGGCAGCAACCCCATGAGACCTGGACTGATAACTGGGCTGATTGTCGATCTGCCTCCTGAAGCCTCTCGACAACGGTTCTTGCCGCATCGCCAAAGAGGCCAGAAGGCGAAAGGGGGCATCGAGAAGGAAGGCCCTGTCCTTCTCCCCGATCCCCAAGCGATTTAGCCATAAATGTCTCTCTGAGATGACTAGTGCTGCCATAGAACGGTCAATGGCACGGGCTGTCTCTTTAATAATACGGAGAGATAAGTCAGCCACTCTACGAAATTCAGTAATACCGTCGAGTGAGACCTCCCAGTTATCATCCACCTCTTTGAGGAGGTCAGCCTGGTATGCCTGTAATAACCCCATCGTGTGTAGGCATGCACCGGCTCGACCCACCGCCATATATGCTTTCCCTAACAAATTTGATGTACGAGATTTGGAGGGAAGTGTCTGAGCTATCAGGGGTGACGCAATGTCGGGGAGAAAATATTTCGCAAAATATTCCTCAACTCGAGGCATCACCTCATAACCATTCTCATTAAATTCCCTAATGGATGAGTAAATGTATACATGGGGGGGAAATAACTGAGATGAACATGGATTTTTCCACGATCTCGATACCTCAGTATGCAGATCAGTGAAAAAGGAAAGGCTCTGACACGTAGATTGTGACTGGGTCTGCAGGAAGCGCTCATCCATTTAATTTTTCTTAGTCGCTTCCTGCTTAAATGATTAAATGGCCATTCAACATTTAATTTAGCCACTGCCCTGGTTACAACCTCCAGCAACTCCTCAATAACGGGAATATGGGGTGGCGAATCCCCATATCCACGTGATTCGGTGTTGATAATATCTAACTCCTCGGAGCCAGATAAATCAAACACCGGGTCTTTAACACGGTCGGAAGAAGCCGCAGCGCGGGCTTCCGAACCGTGCGCGAGACCAGTGGAGCTGGTTAATAAACACTGAGAAAGGGTCGCAACCGTCTCAGTATTATATAGCCAGCCCCACGTGCGAATCCCATGCATACAAGCGGCGCGCTACCTCGACAGACGCGGGACCTGATGCATTGGGAACGCGAGCCTGATCTAATTGATCGAACAGGCTCAAACGGGAGCAAAGCTTTTTCATAGGTAACTGAAAACAGTTTGCACAGACAGCACCCTCAAGCACTGCCCGTGCATGCTCCACTCCCAGACAAACAACACAGAACGAGTGCGTGTCATCCTCGCTCAAATAGCGTGGGCAAGGGGACGCACACTGCCTGAGTCGTTTCTCTATATTCGCCATATATATTGAGATAGACAGACAACACCAAATAAGACAATACAGTCACACAGAACGCTTGCTGAAGACAGAAAGCTGACGCGGCTATGTGACGGTGTCCTTTTATAGCTTCCGGATCACCGTCACATGCAACGTCACGAGTGACGAAAGACACAGCACCAATCAAGATTGGAGTAGTTCCACTACAGACTTCAGACACATCATGCCGAAGGCATTCCCCAAAGTGTCGAGTATAGACGCAGCGGGAGTTCCCTTGCGAAAGGGAACCGTGATGTCATCGTCCAGCTCAGTTCAGTTCTCATTTAATGGTCTCAATGCAGGCAGATCAATAATATTGTTGAATATTAAATCAAATGTCCCCAACTAAGCAAGCCAAAAACCAAAGGCGACAAAGCCGAAATAGGCGACAGTGGCAAGCCTTGGGAGAAACCAGGCTCAGTCGAGGGTCCACAGAAAATACTGCCACTGCCAGAAAGTAGAGGACACCGCACCATAACGAGCACGAGCGTATCAAATTTGTGAAGAACTATCTGCGATCGACAATACGTTTACATGCAAACAAACAATCCATTAGTAAACGGATTGACGTCTCAATCGGACAGAAAAGCCTTCATCTAAACACCTTAATCGATCGGGGTGGTTTATTCCTTTTCTAATCCGATCGAGAGCACATGTAAACACTTGATCATACTGAAAACCGAAACTGAAAGGACTGCGCATGTGTAATGGCATATGGCGCGCAGAACGAGCTGTTCTTCCTGTTAATAAAGTGTCATATGAGTTTCCCGTCGTTCTAAAATTCTCCTTTCACTTAGCGTCTGTGAAGTGGAGCTGGACAACGTCAGTCCTTGTTCTTTCAGATTCTCATCCACAGATGACTGGTTTTGGGCGCGGGGAGGGGCATTTTACTGCGTGATGATAAAATATCGCACAGCACAACGGTTCATATTATGAAACAGAGACGGATATTAAGTCTGCTGTTTAGTCATCCCGCAGGTATGGAGACGGGTTTGTAGAGGATCAGTGTCGATGGCTGTCGTGTCGATGAGGCCTTTACAGGGGAGAGTCTAGTTGACGCAATCTCTGCTGACACTTCAGGAATGCGTTGTCGTTGTGTCTAGCCGCAGGTCCACCGTCTGATCTGGATACGGTCCGGATCCAGCTGACTACATTGTGTGTCTTCTGTCTGGGGGATCGGATTGCCCCCACTGTGGAGATATGAGTCTCTGGACTCTCAGGCCTCTTGTGGGCATTGTACAAGGCGATGAACTCGCTCAACAAGTCCTGCCACACTCTTCCTTTGCTGCCTCTTTCGAGGTGGAAGGAATGTTGCCCCTGATGTTGACCTGTCAGGGTTAGGTGATAAGCTCACGCCAGCTCACTGCCCACGGGCATTGGCTGCCCGAACTCGGCCCATACCCCGAAGGACACTACATCTTGTGCCTCGGGAGACGGGCGGAGATCGGCGGCCATGGGAATCAGTTAGTGGCACTGAAATGGCCCAAGCAGCCGTGGTTCCCAGAACTGGTGGAGATGCTGGCTCCACCAGAATGTTTTAAGTCAATAGAAAACTGTACACTTGCTGATTGTGATATGTTAAGATATGCGCTCTAAGTAATAAATGGATTATCATCCTTCTACCTCCTCTCTCTCATAGTCATACATTAAGAGAGAGAAAAGCTGCATATAATTCAAAAAGATTGATAAAAGTAAAACATAGGGCTATAGGCTATATTTTATTTGGTAATGTTTTAACAGGCAGCTGCACCACAGTATAATATGTAATGTGACTAACCTTTGTGGATGCGATGTCTCATAAAATGTGATGTTGTCGATCCGGTGTCTTTAATTGTTTTCTCACATTCTTTGCATCTAGCCAATTTGACATGTCTATAAACCCAAATGAAAGAACATATGGCACGGTTTCTCCCGTCATGTTTCATGGGACTTTCATTATGATATTTCAGTTTATGCACAATACACGGACATCCGTAATCAAATTCTATGATAAGAGTCCTAAGTCCATAGGGGAATATATATAAATAGATATTATATTATAAAGCAGATATTATAAAACCATTTGTAACCCACTTCAGAGTATGTACACCCTAGGTTGGTAGGAGCTGAGAAGTACAGTAATAACCAAGCAACACAGGTGTAACGTTTTGAAATGTGTCAACTTTTTGAAATGTGTCAACTTTTTAGTTCAACAAAATATTTCAAACATTTCACAACAATTGTGTGCACATTCCCTATGGGCCCAAAATAAATTTAGAATAAAATAAAATAAAATAAAATGAAATGTCCTTTTTGAAAACGTTCCTTGGAAATTGATCTTAGGGGTCCCAGAGTTCAATCCAGAGTTCGAGTCAGTTAGTCAAAGGGGGATAGTCAAAGTCAAAGGTAAATATTCGATAAGGAAAATCTCGTCGGTGCCGGTTTGTTGAACTGACACAATCCTACCACAGGCTTCCGGAATGCTGTGGTGGAGGTTCACGGTTCACTGGAAAGGCTCGCCATCTATGGATCAATGGTTCACCTGGTATGATTCAAGGACTGGAGCTTCTGGAACTTCTGCTCGCCTCATGAAAAGACCTGACCTGTATGTAGAACAGGTTCAGTCCAGAATCTATGATATCAACTAGTTCTTGAAGTGTTGTACAACATTATATTACTGTTCGGAAAATATCATAGCATAGTTCACATGAAGAAAACAATAGCTATTTTAACTATTAAAGTCAGAATATACCATTTTAACCTTATGTCATTACAATGAAATGTAATTATAGGGACACATTGTACTAGGGGTTGCACGACTACTGATTTCTGCTAGTCGGTTTCTTATCAAAACAATACTCGAGTTACTCGACTACTCGTGGTTCATGCTACTGTAAATGAAAAGACATGAAATAGTTCTTATCAATAAATGTTTATTAATTTCATAGCCTAATGCAACAATAAAGTAATGCAAAAACATTATAATTATGACATGTAACAGAGAAATGTACGTGTTAAAAGAAAAATGCATAGAAAGTAACTGCTAACGCAATAAATTCGCGTCATTCAAACATTCTAAACTGTTTGATAAAACAAATTAAAACATTAGTAAAACAGTTAAAACGGTTCATTTTTAAAACATTAGTAAAACAGTTAAAACGGTTAATTTAATCACAGAGTACATTTCATTTAATCATTTTATATTTACCAAATTATCAACAGTAATAACAAGAAGTATCTTACTTCAATTGTCTTGAAAGTTTAGACTAACACAAGTCATCGTCGCTATTGTCCTCTCGCCACCACACGCAGTCTTTGGTCGAGCTCGTGGATCGCTGGTTTGCATTTAGAAATACAAGCGCATCGACGTGAGAGGGATGCAGGCTTGATCTTTGCCTTGTGACGGTGTTGCCGGCCAAGGAAAAAACTCTTTCACTTGGTGTACTGGTGGCAGGGACAGCAAGATACGATTTAGCCAGCTTGGATAGCCGAGGAAACCGGCGTTCATTACATGCCCACCATCCGAGAGGATTCCCCATGGTGGGAATGTCAGGCATCTGAAAATAATCTTGAATCTCATCTTCACTGGTAGTTGGCTGCTTTGTCGTAGGATTGCGGCTTTTGTAGTTACATCCAAAGAGCTCCTCGAGATCAGCCTCGAGTCTTGGTTTTTTATGCTCACTAGGCAACGCATTGGTTGTCCCACTGCAGCCCGCGGCAACCTCCTGTTCACCTGTTGCGACAGTGAATTATGCAAAGAAGTGGTTTAAACATATTTAAAAAAAACAAAAAAAACATTTACTATGGATTATTAGCTCACCTGAAGTTTCTGAATGCGGTGTCTCGCTGTCATGCAATATTTCGACGAGATGAGCTTTGGCATCCTCTCTGGCTCTCTCTGGTAGGAACAGCAAACGCTTAAACCGTGGATCCAACATGCACGCGCTAATGGGTAGAGATTTGGCTACGGTTTCAGAGTCCAGTTTAAACCGCATAACCAGCTGTTTCCGAACTGTCTCTTTGAATGCCTGAGTGGCTGTGAGATCACCCGCGCTGGGCCGCAGAGTGTTTTCTGTCAGATTGATAAGCACTGGATATAGAAAGGACAGGCCGACGTGCAGCTCTCCACACATGATTGTTGTCGCCTTAGCCAGCGGACTCAGTATGGGAAGCAGCTGCTCAATCAGATCCCAGCAAGATGACTTTATTGCCAGAGTTTTTCGATACTGGACATTAGTTACCGCTTCGTCATTGAGTACAGCTTGCACTGGGATTCTCTGCTCGTAAAGACGATCCAACATGTCGAATGTGGAATTCCATCTAGTAGCACAATCACTTTGGAGTTTTCTCCCTCTGATGGATAGCTGCTCCTGACGTGCTTTCAATGCGCGGGTCGCCACTGAAGAGTGACGGAAGTGACTCACGACACGCCTGGCAGCGTCAATAGCCTTCGAGACCACAGGTAAATCCAAACCTGCCTTAACTGCGAGCTGTAACGTGTGTCCGCTGCAACCAATGTGGTGGGGCAAGGCCTCGCAGATTTCCATGGCCAAGTTCATATTGTTTGCGTTGTCATGAACTGTGCAGAATATGCATAACTCCCACTCATTAATGGTTTCTGAGAGCATCTGCGAAATGTTGACAGCAGTGTGTCTCCCTGGCATGATAGTGGTGCATAACACCCTTGATTTCAACTCCCATAGTTCATTGATGTAATGAGCCGTTATTGTTATATATGGATCCATGGTGCAAGAAGTCCAGAGATCAGTAGTGAGGGAGACGTTCTTGCCTTTCATTTCAGACGCAATGTCCGCTTTTAGAGAGTCGTATTTGTGGCCAATTACTTTCCAGAGTGTAGCATTCGATGGAACGGTGTAACTGGGTTCAAAGAAGTTGATAATTCCCCTGAATCCCTCTCCTGAAACTGCCGAGAGTGGTCTCATATCCTTCACTATAAAATCCACGAGTAAATCTGTGATTACCTGTTTTCTCTTATCTGTAATCGGGCGTTTACAGAATTCACCGATGCTTGTTTGCTTCGTGGTGTGCGTCTCACTAACATTTGCCTTTGTTGTTGGATGTTTCAGTCGTAGGTGGTTGTGCATAGATGTCGTACTGCTGCTGTATTTTAAAGTAGTGTTACAGAGTTGGCAAATTACTATATTTTTGTCATTCTTTATGAAATACTTCCACACATCTGATGTGTGATGTCTATTGGTGACGTTCGCCATTTTAAATTAATTTGTTTTCATAGAGAGCGCGGTTCATGGTGGTTGCATAGCAACGAAAGACGCCACGGGGGCGCAAGAAGGAGACAGTGGCACAGCCGCGCTTTCCACTCATTTTTAGACGCATATGTCAACGGCCCCTTACAGAGTTGGCAAATTACAATATTTCTGTCATCCTTGATGAAATACTTCCACACATCTGATGTGTGGTGTCTGTTGGTGACGTTCGCTATTTTCAATTCATTTATGGATATTGCACGCTCGAGTAGTCGATTGTTTTCGACAGCTCCGAGTAGTGGTTGAAGTAGTCGATCTCTCGACTACTCGACTAGTCCGTGCAACCCCTACATTGTACTAATGAACTTTTTCTCTCTGCTTTTAATCCGTTTTTACATAGGATTTTTTTTTAGATTTTGAATAAAAATAAATGAAATACAGTTTTTAATTGAAAACCATTTATAGGAATTACAGCATTTGCTGATTTAACCACTTTAAATAACTTAAAATGATATTTTATATTCTCCTGTATGTAACTTTGACCTTTAGTCACATATATACCACAAGGTAAAAATGTTACGAAAGCATATTTTTGTAATACATGCCAAATCAGTTTACATTTCTCTTTAAACCATGAAATAAATGTCTTTTATCATGTTACATTCCTTCAAAACAACAAAAAATGTTTGAATAATCACTAATTGGAGCTAGCATGGCCACCTCGTGGTTTTTCCACACACAATCATTGAACACCTTAGCTTACCAAGAGAGGATTTTCAGTATGAGAAGCCAGGACAGATAAAAGCGATTTCTGGATGGCTCTCCAACTTCTAAAACAAAGTATACAGGTGTTTACATAACGAACTAAATCATATTTAACTGTCAGCAAAAACAGACAGGTTTTCATACCTTTTCTTCTCAGTTTTTTCAACTCGTGGGAGAAACCGAAGCAGTGCTCCATCTGCTTTTAGCGATGTGAAGCTAACGGAAGTATTTTAGCGCGCTACTTCCGGTTTCCCACAAAATAAAATGTATTTTTCAAAATAAAACCCCCATTACTCATAAACGTGAAGTATGGACAAATAATGATACAATTATGATACAAATACAATTAACTGGTTAACCCCTTTTTAGGCGGGTTACACATTCAAATAAAAAAAAAACATAATTTTTTTATTATACTGGTAATTAAGGATTAAAGACTTGAGTCGTTTTTAAAGTATTCATGAGTCTTTTGGTCGAGTCCGGGTCAAGTCTGAAGTAATTTCAGTACGAGTCTGAGTCAAGTCTGAAGTTTATTAAGATGTGACTTGAGTGCCCATCTCTGCGTTGAACACTATCTCCGATGCCAGGGCTTCTTCCACGAGGTGTCTTTAGGCGATGACTCATTTAACTGCCCAATACTAATAATTCTTTCCATTTTGAAAGCGGCCGTATGCCATTCACATTGAAAGTGTATGTGGCCGCTATGTGGTTTCTATGCTCACGTCGATAATCGGCCAGTCAGTAGAAATGACCTAGTGGTGCGATTCTTAAAGGGAGCCAGAAGGCTGAACCCCCCTCGCCCACTTGGGACTTTGCATTTGTGTTAGACGATCTCACAGGACCCTCCGTTAGAGCCCTTGCCATCGACGAACTTGCACATCAGGTCATGTACACCTCTGTACTGACGTACCACCACCTCAATGCTGGCCCTATCAGCTCATCACATTATTATGATATAAGTCATCACGTTTATCATGATTATAAACATATGTCATACACTAAGCCATTGCCTCATTATTCATAATTTCGCTTGAAATTAGCAAAATTTCAAACTGATATGTGATGGTGCCGGGGCTGCCGCCACTTCATGTCCTCTAATGTTTCACCGGTGTCAAGTCCGCTCCGCCCCCGGTGTGATGCACCATTATTTTAGTTACCGCTCCCTGAACTTCTTCATGGTTTCGTCCAGGACCTGTAGACTGGGCTTTATGCTTACCAAGAGCGCCAATATCATTGTCACCCTCATTAAGAATGTGAAACTTGACATACTGTACTTAGTCAAGCCAAGACCCCCTTTTCTGTAACACGGCATGGTTTTATACGCTCCCCATGAGCATTAGCAAACGCAGTGTCAAAAGGGAAAGGGAACGTCTCCAGTTACTTGCATAACTTCCCTAAGACTAAGGAACGATACATTGCATATACTGCTGTGTCACCTAGCTCGGGATCTTGCAATATCAAGTTGCTTCAGTCAATATTTTGAATGAATGACGTTCAAGTGCCACCTGGTATAGTGGTGGAAGCCCCCCCATATTTTGCACTCCTGAACGCCATTGGCCAGTGTTACTGCCGTGATTAATTAAGGCTTCTGTAGTATTTGGAGGGAGGGGTTTCCCCATTAGCATTAGCAAACGCAATATCTCATTCCCTCATCTCAGGGAACTGAGGTTACGCGAGTAACCATAGATGTTTCACTTCGTTTAGTTATTCAGGCTTTAAAGTTGATCTAAATAAGTATCTTATCATGATTAATTAGTTAAAATTATTAATTAGCATTTTATTTTACATCAATAGCATCTAGGTTTACGTTTAACTTTCTATATCAAATTTTTTAAATGCTTTACTTTTGATATTAAAGTTTATTGACTGAGCTGATCTCAGTTTGATGTTTTTATTCCTCAGACTCTGAGAACAACTGTTGTGGTCCTACTGAAGCTGTGATCCGATTGGTCCTCTCTGCTCTGGTGGGCGTGGCTACTGTCATTATTCTGGTTTATGACATCAGATCCAGAAGAGCTGAAAAAGATCAAGCACAAATTCAAACATCAGGTACCTAATTTATGTAATTTCTCACAAACCGATTTTTCATATATATTTGTGAGTTTTAATAATTTATGCATTTATATGTTTATCTTTTTCAGAAAGTATTGAAATCTAAAGCAGAACACTGAACTTCAAGTGTGTTCTTGTTCCTCTAGTGTTTTTGTCATAAATACTGATGATTATTTGTGCTTGTGCTCTCTCTTTCAGTGTCAGATTTAAAAAATTCCAATTTGAAAAGCTTTTTTAGTTTATATTTCTCTACAAGACACGAATGCAGTAATTCATATAAATGGTTTTCAATTAAAAACTGTATTTCATCGACAAGATATCAATTTACTACGACTGCTGTATATTTACTCTATGTGTTTGCTTGCCTTTAGCAATAAAGCTTTCTCACTCTAAGGTTCAAGAGTCTCTCCATGTTTTCTTACATTTATTATGTCAAGCGCCCCATGGAGGAATAGTAATTTTATGTAAGCAATTAGTGTGCTGTATTGTGAATAAGTCCCTTACGAATGAAGGGTGTGGTTAGACACGACTATAGCCTTTGACTATATTCACAATACAGCACGCCTCAAGTACCTTATTGCTTCTATAAAACGCTTACCAGAAAATGGCAGTAAACGGCCTCATCTGATGGGAGCTCAAATGAAAACATCAAGACTACAGAAAGTATAATTTTTTTGAGTTTTCATTTGATCCAATAGCGTTTCCACGACTTTCCAAAAGGGGAAATCTAGAGAGATTGATTACAGCAGTCAGGAAGATGAGAGAAGGATGTCAAATTAACCGTCACTCCCTCAGAAACAACCTTGCAGCAGTGTTTACTAGTTTTTCTTTTGTGTAATGTAATGCCAAGGTAATATAACAACTGTTTTGATTGTTTTTCCTCTCAACAGTCTCTAACGTGACACCTCTAAACAATGATCTTAATCTTTCACATCACCTGTTGTTTACCGGAAAATCCCTGACTAAGCAAAAACTGCTCAGTGGCTGCATACTTCTCTTGTTGACCTTTGTGGTCACAGTCACATAGGCCTTAAAAACACATATGGCTTGTATAGTATTCAAACTACTTCTACATTTGTTTTCTATAGAATAGATAAGATATTTTAACACTACCCCTCTATATAATGCGAGCATTCTGCCATAGGAACTCAGGTCAATTCGACTGAAGTGTGCAGCATGATAGCAAGGCAAGTTACGCAGTACTCAATCCTGTTTATCTCGGAACTGAGGTTACGTTAGTAACCGACTGAACATACTATCTATATGGTTCACTCGTATTGGGTCACTAGACCTAGTCCAATCGGTCAAAGCCAAGCTACACAGATATGACCCTTGCTTGTAGAGCAGACACTTCGCTGGACCATGCCCAGGATGAGCCTCTGGTGGAGTGTGCTTTTATTCTGATGGGGCGCTATAGGCCCATCGAAGCATAAGCTAGTGCAATTGCATCCACTGTCCAGTGGGTAAGTCTTTGCTTCGTGACCGGATGTCCTTTGGTGCGGCCTCGGAAGCACACGAAGAGATGCTCCGACTGCTTGAACTGGCCCGAATGGTGCAGAGTAAATTCTTGCCCTCAGAGGGGGAAAGAGCAGAGAGAGTAATGACCTGTGCTCTGAATGGAGTAGAGAGCACCTTAGGTACTTAGCCATGTCTAGGATTGAGGATGACTTTGCCATCGTTAGGCCCAAACTCAAGGCAAGAAGCACTCACAGAGAGTGTTTGCAAGTCGCCCATTCGCTTGACCAATGATAGGGCTGGCAGGAGGGTGGATTTTAGAGAAAGGGGCAACAGTTTGGCTGAGTGGAAGGGGTGCGACTCTTGTCGAGGAGCTCTTGAAGGAAAGACAGTACCAGTGAAATGTCACAGGATGTCAGGTCTTCAATCCGGGTGGCGCACCAGCCGGAGAAAACAGACCACGTAAGGGTGTAGAGGCATCTATTGGACAGGGCTCTAGTCACAGAAATAGTGTTTAGGACCCTCGCAGAGAGGACAATAAGCTCCCGTCGAGAGGCCAGAGGTGAAGGGCCCACAACTCTGGTTGGGGGTGCCAGATCATTCCTTTTGCTGCAGTCTGCCCGGCACGTGAGCCGCTCTCAGCAAACAGAGGTTGAGTCGTGCCCATAATAGGAGGCATCTGGATAGCTTGTACAGAGGCCTCGATCTGAGTCCACCTTGGTGGTTTATGTAGGACACCACTGCCATGTTGTCCGAGCGGACTAAGACATGGTATCCTCTCAGGTCTGGCAGGAAGGTTCTGAGGGCCAGAAAGACTGCCAGCATTGTGCAGCCGCTTCAACGTGCTTGACCAGGAGACTGAAGTGGGCCTGCCTTTGCACAAAGCTCCCAATACCCTTTTGGGGGGCATCTGTTGAAACCACCTTCCTTCTCGAGACCCTTCCCAGGTCCGCGCCAGATTGGAACCAATGAGGGTCCTTCCGCTCTGACGTGAATGTGGGCAAATTGAGAACTGCTTCCAGGAACGAGATCCGCTGTCTGGAAGACAGAGAGCTCTTGGCATCATTGATCCTGAGTCCAAGGCATTCCAAATGGCTGAGTAAGAATCTGTGAGCGTCTAGCTCAGTCTCCGACTGGGCTAATACAAGCCAGGCATCTAAGTAATTCAGGGTGCACACTCCCTTCTGTCTTGGGGGGAAAGGATCCATGCACTTCGTAAAAGTGGACAGTCCGAATGGAGGGACTGTAGGGTGATAAGCCACCCCTTTGAACATGAATCTCAAGAATGGTCTGTGATGGGGAGCTATCTGGATATGAAAAACCAATCCCCTTGGCACACTTGCGAGAGGATTTGTTTCAATGTTATCATCTTGAATGCTCATTTCATAAAGGCATGGTTCAGATGCCTGAGATCGAGGATGGGCCTGAGGCCGCCATCCTTCTTTGGCACGAGGAAGTAGCAGCTGTAAAAGCCTGACTCGCTGTGCACTGGAAGAACAGCTTCTATAGCCCCTTTCCCCAGTAATTTCATCACTTCAGTGGGGAGGACGTGAGCCAGATTGCTCCTTATAAATGTGGAAACCAAGCCCCTGAGGCGGGGAGGCCTGCAAGCGAATTGCAGCGAGTAACCTCATTTGATTATGTTCAAAACCCAACTTGACACCCCAGAGATGGATTCCCAAGCCTCGGCACAGGTGTCTAAGGAGTGAAGTGGTTCGAGTGACAGGCCGCTGTGCAGAAAACTGGCACTCGAGATAACTGGAAGGGGTAATTTGCTCTCTTATTGAGTTTGTTTGTTTTTTATTTTGTTCACTATAACAGCGGTCAGTTGCATGGGAGCGTGAACTTGAAAGGGCCCCAATGCTTGCAAAAACACATTGCTTCCAACACCCCGACCTGAACAAGGTTTGGAAGGCAAACTCAAGGCTGTTTGGGGAGTGGTCTGGCCACGACAAGACTTAGTTTACTCCTCTTCTTTCCTGAAGGATCAGGAAGGCTTCTGAGGCAAAGGATCCAGCTTTATCTTAGACCGGGGACCTTGGCACTTAAGAAAGGGGTAGCGCTTGCCTGCGTCCTTGATCTCCATTAGGTTGAGTCATAAGTGACGTTCCAACACCACAAAGCTGGCCATAGCTCTGCCAAGAGACTGGGCTGTAGTTTTAGTGGCTCGCAGGGCCAAGTCAGTCTAGCTATGCAGTTCCTTAAACACGGCAGGGTTGTTCCGGACTCGTCCTGCATGTGGGCTCCGCCGGGGTAAACCACTCCAGTCCGAGCTCCTTGACTGCTTTTGAGAGGAGGCGGATTTACTCGGCGCCCATTCCAGCTCTAGCGTCACTCGAATCTCTAGACGGCAGGGGGGTGGGGTTATCCAGTGAGCCCGACCAGTCCTCCGTGTCTGAAGCCGCCAATGACATGCTGTCATCAGGGAGATCAGATCCCCTGAACGAGACCAGGCTGCTCGTGCCAGAAGAGGGGCGCTTGACTGCGCGGTAGTAGAGCACCTGAGAATTCTCTTGGGGAGAGTGAGGCACACGGGAACTGTGCCGACGTGAGCTCACATGTTCCCGATCTCTCAGGCCTCTGGCTCTGCTGTTTTTTCCTCCGAGGTTCCTGGGAGGAAGAGAACAGGAGAGCGTGAGGGGCGGGACCATTGTCTGAAAATTAAGCGGTCCGCGAGCAGAGAGAGGTGGGACTCATACTCTTGCAGTGAGAACAGCTCGTCTCAGTGAGCGCAGCTTCTGTGTGGGATTTCCCCAGACAGGTGACGCACTCACTGTGCTCATCAAATGGGTGCAGGGGTGCCCTGCACGTGCCACACTCGTGGTGCAGCATTTGCAACAACGCCGCATGAAATTTGCTCTTTTAGAAATGCCGAATGGCCACAGGGGAGATCGCTGAATCAGCTCGAGTGCAGAGAACTGTCAATCCGCTTGCTTGCAGAGCGCCGATCAGTCAGCTTGATAACAGGATAGGAATCTGAGTTCCTATGGCAGAATGTACGACGCAGTACGATTGAACCATGTCGATAAGGAACATGTGTTAGTTTCAAAAGAGTTATTTTACTCAGATTTGCCAAAGTGTGGTAAAGTGTGAGAAAAAGAGATCTCGTTATAAACTCAAGTATTTCTAGATAAAATTTTCCAAACACCAAATCTCTCTGGTAACCAAATGCAAATTTCTCTAAATGAACAATTACATAGGTTATTGTGTTTTCTCATTATTATTTGCTGATTAATTTTGTTGTAACAATGCAGGCAAACATTATAAATGTTATTCACTGGTTTCAGGATCAAAATGGATGCTGCAATGGTTTTCGTCTTAGTTTTATATGTACAGAAATGTGGTTAGATCTGTTGGGTGGATAAACAGCTTCTGCTGGATGTTTGTGGAACGTTTTTTTCTCTAAGTACGATAAACTCCTGCTTGTGCAATTTAAGAGTGCACGCTTTCACTGCGTGATTTAGCCTATTATAATGCAGTTTGAATTCCCCCAAACATCAAGATATGAGGATGATGACTTTTCATATCTTTTTACACTTATGTCGTAAGACCATGTTAAGCAATATCACACGAGAAAGAGTGCTGTTTTTCCTGAACATCAGCATGATTGTAAATGTGATACTGTTTTTATGTAAAAGTTCAACAAACAAAAAGTTAACAGTCTTAGACA
The DNA here is from genome assembly GCF_965113295.1 of Leuciscus leuciscus. Taxonomy (NCBI): domain Eukaryota; kingdom Metazoa; phylum Chordata; class Actinopteri; order Cypriniformes; family Leuciscidae; genus Leuciscus; species Leuciscus leuciscus. Next base: position 8,448,459 of record NC_138739.1, read on the forward strand.
CAATATTACAGCTTAGACACAATATTGTCTGGTTTTGCTCTGTTTCACAAAGAATATAGTTATATCATATAGGCTACAAACAAATCCACAAAAGAGCAGTCACACGTCTCTGAGAAACTCACACACAGCAGTGTTTTGTTTGTTTTAACGAATTGGGTGAGTTAAAGATGATTCAAAGACCCATTATTAAATGCAGTCACTTGCTTCGTTCCTGAATCAGTCGGTTGTTTTGAACGAAATTCATTCATTCATGACTTATTCATTAAGACAGTGACTTGCCGCCACATACTGGTAGTTTTAGTGTCATATTTAAAGTATCATTTTTTTATTTTTTTTTATTGTTTTAATATTTTTCAAGTTGTATTCAAAACAATATCAACATTATTGTCACAGTATGTTCAGTGTGTTTAGTTTTCATGGACTTTTAGTTTGTTTTCATTCATCTTCTGTGTTCCTTGTTTGTTTGCATCAGCTTTGTGTCATTAATCATCTTGTTTGAGTCACTATTTAAGTTCTCCCTTTACATTCTGTCAGTCTGCACTATCTGTCTGTCTGTCTGTCTGCCTTTTGGGATTTACTACTAAACTTTATCTGGAACAAAGACATTGTCTTCGACTGCCTGCACACACCCGTGACAGAAGACCGAATCAAGAAATGGATTATGCAGCTCGATTTGCTGCTGTGGCTCTTGAGAGCACAGATTTTTTTGTCTTTTTCTTTAAAACGTTTTTTTTTTTTTTCATCTCGCCATCACCGGCCCCTACGACGATGAGACCCTGGAGTCACTGTTCTGGATCAGGGTAAATTACCATCATCCCGTTGACCTCCCAGACACCACCGGTCAGAACTGGAAAGAAGCCATCATCCAGTGTCTGGAGAGCGTCCTTCCCCGATCCAGAACACAGCCAGACCCAGAGCCCGAATCACCACCATCGACCGCGGAGAAATAGTGTGAGTCCCCCGCAGACGGAGAGCTACCCCCCGCCTGAGGACAGAGCTGCCCCTCGTCCTGGAAGTGGAGCTCCATCAAGCTCAAGGTTGTTAAAACTGCACCAGACGCCAGCTGTTCAACCTCCAGTCTGTAGGCAGACTCGTCACCGTCCTGGATGAGGCCGATAAGTGTGGTGTCGTCTGCAAACTTCAGGAGTTTGACAGAGGGGTCTTTTGCGGTGCAGTCTTTGGTGTACAGGGAGAAGAGCAGTGGAGAGAACGCACCCCTGGGGGGCGCCAGTGCTGATTATGCAGGAGCTGGATGAGGATTTTGCCTGTCGGTTAGGAAGCTGGTGATCCACTGACAGATGGAGGCGGGCACAGGGAGCTGGGTTCATTTGGACAGGAGGATGTTTGATATGATGGTGTTGAAGGCCGAGCTGAAGTCCACATACAGGATCCTCACATAAGTCCCTGGTTTGTCCAGATGTTGTAGGATATAATGCAGTCCCAAGTTGACTGCATCATCCACAGACCTGTTTGTTCGATAAGCAAACTGTCCAGCAAGGGTCCAGTGAGGTCCTCCAGGTGGGCCAGCACCAGTCTTTCAAATGACTTCATGACCACAGATGTTAAGGCAACAGGTCAGTAGTCATTCAGTCCAGTGATTTTGGGTTTTTTTTGGGACGGGGATGATGGTGGAGCGTTTGAAGCAGGAAGAAACTTCATACAGCTCTAGTGATCTGTTGAAGATCTGTGTGAAGATAGGGGCCAGAAGGCGGACTTTATGCTGACAGAAGATGTTAGGTTAGAATTTCAATGTGACGCTTCAGTTAGCACTGGCCAGATGATGGCGCTATGTACAACTACTGTTGTGGCAAAAACAATATATTGTTTTTAAAATTGTATTTTAAAAGATATTTATTCTCTTGCAAGAGGCTTAGTCACAAAATCACAGCAGCTACCCCGTGACGTGAGCAAGACCTGACCCAGCCCAGGAAATTTCCTTCTTATACTCCTTCTTCAAGGTCTTTCCTCTAGTTTTCCACTCACCCAGCATGGCCAAATCTAGCTGAACCATTTGTCTTACTGTGTGTGTCTTGCTTACGCCAGGTGCACAAACATACATAAATTCCAGAAGAGAAACGAATGCTTAAAACCACACAATGTCTAAGAAAGTTAATGAAAAAAAAGTAAAATATCAATTTTTCTACAACACTACTTTTAGGCATGTATGTGTCTTCAGGCCAGGGCATTTATTAAACGTGTGAAGTGTGGGGGAGATTGGACATTGTATGCTTGAGTTACAACAACTTCCTGTTTTATGCTGATAATAGCATGCTTTAGCACTTAGCTAAGCACATGTGTTTCAACTAGAGTTTTAAAAGAGTTATTTTGCTCAGATTCACCAAAATACCAAAGTCTGCAATCAGGGCTGGACTGGGACAAAAAATCAGCCCGGGCATTTTGGACCAGACTGGCCCACTATATGATCATAAATACCACCCATCTTTGCACGCCCTTAAATATATGTGTAGCAGGTTGATTGGTGGTGTCATCACACCCTTTGGACCAATCAGGACGTAGCTGCGTGCTATATGGGCAGAGGGTGAGAGCTCTTGACACTACGGTGTTGTTGTCAGAGGCACACTTCCGCTGTGGGTCCTCTCGCGTTCGTGGGGCAGCTGGTTATTGGACAGGTAATATAGCGTGGTTAACTCTCTCACTGCTTAGAGACCTTGTTAGTGTTGCGATGGGCATTACAATGTGCAATGTCTTTTGCAGTGTTTCTCCTGTCATAAACCCGACCTTTCCTGCAACGGAACCGGGTTGTGTTGTGCTGCTGGTAGGTTGAATCCGTTTCCTCTTTAAACATTTGCATGACCTGAGTTTAATGGGCCGTTGTATTGTAGGCTTCGTGTAGCTGTACTAACGATACGATTGGTGTATATATATATATATATATATATATATCGCCTATAGATGTGCAGCTCCCTGATAGGTATGTATGTATGCAAGCCGGCATTGCGTGTATGTTTAATCGTGCTTTGTTATTAAATGTGATTTGTTTATGTAGCCTACGTCAGGACGGTGAAGCACGTGTTGGCGCCGGTATCTGCATGAGTCTCGTCCTTCCCGCCCCGCTGCTGTTTTGTCTCTACGGAGTGTTTTGTCTCAATTAATTTGTGTTCAACAACGGACTGTTAACGGAGAAAGCTATATGAGCCTCCTCGGGGTTCTGAACGCCTCGACGCACTTTACAGCGCGGGACTCGACGCGCAATTGGGCGTTCGACCTGTTTGTATTTTAGTGACTGTTACACAGAAGATAACTTTGCCTTTCTGGGTTCCGCCTGTGTTTATTTATGTGTATGTGCGTGTGTGTGTTTGTGAGGGTTTTGTTGTTTGATTATGATTAAGTGATTATGATTAGTTTAGATTTCCTTTTGATTTAAGGGGTTATACAGATTTTCTTTGTGTTTGTTTCCATTGACTTATGGTTTCTTGTTGATTCTTTAAATTTACTTTATTACTGATTGAGTGACGTTTGATTGTTTATATTTTCTTTTGATTTAAGTGTTCATAAAGAAGATTTTCTTTGTGGTTGTTTTCATTGATTGATGTTTTTGATTCTTTATTAACTGAATGCTTTTCTTTTAGTGCTGAGTGCCGGAAGTGGTGGTGTCGGTGGTGTCTCCTGTGTGCTGTGTTTTTCCCCTTTTGGTGTATTTTGAGTTTGTTTTTGTTTTTTTTGTGTGTGCTTATGTGTGATCAGGGAATCCTTAATCCCTGAGATCCCAAACCTTTGACCCGGTTTCCTCCACTGGTAAGGCCTCAGCACTCCCCTTTTTCTTTATTCTCTTTATTTAGTGTGAATGGTATTTTATTCTTGCTGTTCATTTTAATGGTATAAATAAAATTATTGTTGTTTTACTGGAATTACGTCTCTGGCTTCGTGCATGAATCGAACCTGTGAGCTTTTTGTAAATTTGGAGGTTTAATTATCCAACTAATTTAACTCTACTTCCCGGGGTGAAATTCCGTGGGTGGCGTAGTCAGTTCCCTTAGTGCCACTTGCCACATATGCATACCATCTCCTATTCCTTAAAACCACTAATGCCGTATAGGAACGAGTGAGTTAACCGATGAAATAAGTAAAAATTTGACATTTATTAATAGTTGAACTATACTCCACAGTAATGAATCCTAAAACAAGCTATAAGCTGCATTGGCATAGCAATACCAGTGTTTCTTACAGGATTTTTGGTAAAACTGTGGTGGGTGACCTTGGTCCTTCTAGGGGGGTTTGGGGGCATGTTCCCCCATAAGAAAATTGTGCATTTTACAGTTTTTACCAACTGCTTACACACCAAATCTTTTCATGTCACACGATTTTTGAAACCTCACTCAAAGTGCAAAACTACATGCCAAATCTTCAAAACCATAAGCTATTTCTCAGCCTTTGACTCAGTTTTCAATTGCATAAAACACTTTTTGCAAAACACTACACACAATTCTCTACCTAAAACACAATCTATCAAGAAGTGACTTGCTTTCCTTTTCCAAACACAACCAATCAAAATGCTACACTTATTCACCAGGGCTGCGTTCAGCCCCGGCAAAACGTTGCACAACGTTTTTTTAAACAGAAACGGTGATGCGTTGAACACACTGTTCTGATGACGCAAGAGTTGCAACTATGGCAGCTGAGAAGGCTCATTCTTTGTGTTCTTTGTGAAGAATTTTCTGAGCCTGATGAAGTCGGTATAAATATGTGTTTAATACTACAAAATATGCTCGATGTTACAGTTACTGCACTTGCCGCCCAGAACAAAAGAGAACATCCCAATCGAGTGAAGGGATTGCTGAAACTGAAATGGAAGCACACATCTTACCTAATTCAGACTAAAATACATCTATTTAGCCTCACATACTGACTTTATTTGTAGGTCATACTGTTTTAATACCCTGTATTTTCTTTCTCATTTTTAGGAAAAGCACTTAATTACCATTGTTTATTTCTATACCAAATGTCATACACTTGCAATGAAGCTAAAAATATAAACAACTACATCATTATGTTGATATCCTATATTTTTACAATAAAACTTACGACAAACATGTCTTCTAATATCCTCAGTTGTTGCGTATACCGAGCTGCATCGAACACATTTGTAAATTACTTTCCTTGAACCCATTGTGCGAGTTCACTTTAATACCGCGTGCTTTATATACATGTTGCTGCTGATTGGACTGCAGTTCTGACACACCCACCAAACAAGAGAAAACGTATCTCAAACCCCGTTGCACACCGGTGCACGCCGTCCTCAGGAAACATGACGTTCAACCCGGAAACCGTAGCAAAACGTTGCGCACCGTTTTGAACTTGAACATGCCCCAGGTCACACAGACACACTCCTCACATGTGCAAACACTAATTGCTTAACTGATCACTAACCAATCACTGCTTTACTGTAGTATAGGCCTAAATAGGTCAAAGGTCAGATGATCTGTTTTGAACCCCCCCCCCCCCCCCCCCCCCCACACACACACATATTTACTGTATTCTAAAGAATATACTTTTGGTTTACAGTACATATGTTTATGGTTTTGTTGTATGCTACTGTAAACAACAATAATGTTAGACCTAATAAATATTTTCTGTTTCTACATTGCATTGGTGTTTACAGTGTACTTGTTATATCAGATTACTTTCACTGTAGAACATTGTATTGAAATGTAGATATAAGCCTATGAAAGACCAAAGAGCTTTAGATTTAGAACAGCAGTGCTTACATGGTATATCCAACAATTTATTATTATGAAAGAAGTGTTTGCCATTTGATGCAAATGCTTCATTCTGACATGGGTTTATGGCATTTTGAATGCAGTGTTGCATTTTGAAGGAGATGTGAGGCATTTTGCATTTTGTGTGTGCAGTTTTGAGAATTGTGTGTAGAGTTTTGAAAAAAGGAGACTTAGTTTTGAAAATGTGTGTAAGCAATTGAGTTATTGAGTTAAGCAATTACACCGGCACAAACCCAGCACCGCCAATTAAGCAAAACAAAACAAAACGAATGGGCCGCCGATGTACACATTTTATGGGCCGTTAAAAAAAAGAAAAAATAATAATAAAAATTATGTATGAGTATGAGATGTATCGGCCCAAAAAGCACGTCGGCCCACCAGGAAAGTGCCCGGTATGCCCGATGGCCAGTCCAGCCCTGTCTGCAATCAAAATATCTGATTATGAACTCAAGCTTTTCTCATAAAATTTTCCAAAGACCAAAACTTTCTGGTAACCAAATGATATTTCTCTAAATGAACGATTACATTTACAGGTTACTGTATGTTTGCATTAATGTTCACTCATGAATTTTTGTAAGGAAACCTTAACTGGACTGCTATTTTCCTCCTGGACGGCAGGTGGCGCCTCTCACCAGACTCCTGCTGAACACTACCACTCATTATGCCTGATGCATCACACCTGTATCTTGCCCTATTTAAGTGTGTTTGTGACATTCCTTAATGTTCAGTCTTGAGCCTATGTTATCTGTTGCAAGCTAAGTCTGTTAAAGTTTAAGTCTTTGGACCCTTGTGTCTATTTTTCTTTGTACTGTTTCTTGGAAGCCTGGCTTCTCTTGATTTGTTATACTTTATATCAGTAAAGATTGTCTTTTGTTGAAGATCCATGACTTTGAACACAACAGACCCGGGTTCAATCCTTACCTAGAACAGCCCCATTATAATTTTGTAGTAACAACACAGGCAAACATTATACATTATAACATTATATTTAGAGCTTTTGAGTCATTCCACTCCACACAAAACATCTTTACACTGAAATAAAGTGAATCCATCAACAGTCAAATAAGAGTCAGAGGTCAATTATGATTGACAGCTCACAGCACTAAATAACACACCAGTAGATACAGATATCTAATCCAATATTTCACTCTTTTGCTATTAGTTTTCATTCAGGGCCAGAATTCATTTGAAAATGTAAGATCAGCAAAAGCTTGTTGATTTCCGTGATGTTAAAGGAGACGGATGTGTGAGCGGAAACTGACTGAGGTTGGGGGAGGATTCACACACAACCAGATAAATATCTCAGTTCAGTCTTTCAGAGCAATCTGAGTGTTTCACACATTAAGAGTTACTATCGTGGGCTTTTCAGTGAACCGATAAAGAAAATGTTCCTCAAATTAGTTTTGCTCTGTTTGTGTTTGTGGCGTCTGGATGGTGAGTTTTAAATGTGTTTTTCTGGTTTCAGTTGTTTCTGTTCTGATGTGATAAATTACTGGTTAAATTAGTCAGAAAGGATTAACATTCACTGTTATTCTCATATAGAAACAAATAATGTGTGATTTTGCTGAGAGTTAACTCTCTTATTTGAGATTAAAGTCACTTGATTATATAAAACTGTTTTAACTATTTCTCATTTTTATTCATCATCTTTTGTCTTTGAACTGCTGCAGAATATTAATCACTTCACATTTACATGATTAAAAGTATTTTAGTGAAGCTTCATCAAATCAACATCAAGTGATTTTAAAGCTTTAATCTGTGAAAAACTCTGTTCTTCAGGAGTGTTTGGTGAGTCAGTGCCAGTGAAGGAGGGAGATTCAGTCTCTCTAAACTCTGATCTTATTAAAATAAAGGATGGTGATGTGATTCAGTGGAGGTTTGAAAACACTTTAATAGCTGAAATCAATGTAACGGTCGACAGAATCACTGTATATGATGATGTTCTTGATGGGAGATTCAGAGACAGACTGAAGCTGGACAATCAAACTGGATCTCTGACCATCACAAACATCACAACTGAACATGAAGGAGATTATGAACTACAGATCAACAGTGAGATTAAGATATTTGATCTATATGTCACCATTCTCAACGGTGAGTATCTCTATGTCCACAGTGAGTAAACCTTTTGAGTGATACAGTCCCACATTTGGGATTTGGAATGTTCAGTGATGATGTCACATAACTGTCAGATTCAAACTCTTCAGACAATTTGAACTGCGGCGCAAACAAACATGGCGGCGCCATCTCACATTTTAAATCAAGATCATGACGGTTCGCCATGGAAACAATAATGGGGAAACATTTTAAAATAAATGTCGCCTTGAAAAAACTCACCCAGTCAGAATCACACGTGAAAGGGTTAAATAGACTATTAGTTTCACCTGTTTTTAATGACAAAATTAAATTAAACTCCTTTTTTTTTATGATATTGTTTATTTCAGTCACTCTAAACTCTGATCTTAGTAATAGTAGTTTATAGTAATCATCAGGATTTTTAAATGTATGCAATGTTTGATAGAGAGCAAACGCAGTGTTGACAGAGCCGGGCTAATATGATCACACTTCCTGGTTCTAGTAAGAGCTCGAGCTGCTGGAGTTTGCTTGGTAACGCTTTAGATTACAGCTCGCAAAGAACTGCGTATTTAAAACTAATTTACAGTGTAACTTTCTGTAATTATAGTGAACCTACTACAACATGTAAAGTTTTAGGAATAAAGGGGTAATAACCAGAAGAATTAACAAATTATTTATACTGTCGGTATTTTAGAACTAAGCGTTACTTATTCTACTATTATAATACAACAATCTTACATTTGAGAGCAATATAGCGAGAACATACACTGCAAACCTTTTTGTAATAACAGTATACCCAAGGCCGCATTAATGCACGGGCTTACCTGGGCTGAAGTTCAGGGGCCTCCCAAGTTCAGGTTCATGATGAGCTGAAAAGGTCATATTGTTTTGTAACTTGTCAGGTTTTCTGTCAATCACTCTAATCGCACGTTACATGTCTGCTGATTGAGTGACCCACGTGGCCCCATAAGCCCCGTTCACATACCCAGCGATTTTGTCACTGTATGTCGCTAGTCTCTAGGTGTGTTCGACATCGGCTGCGACTGGATGTAACCGATCGGCGAGAGTAGCCGCGTGCAGGCGGGGAGGAGCTGCAAACGGAGACGTGAAGTCGGACACTTTCTGGTTCCCGTAGTGACCGCTCACGTGGTGTTTGCATACTTTACCACAGCTGCAGTGAAATAAATGCAATATTTGCCAAATAATACACAGATGTTTCAGAGACATTTTCATTCAATACTTTATGTACAGCTTTATACAGCGTCTGTTTGAACAAGAATAAAGTTCAACATAAGCTAGGCTACTATCAATGAAGTGGAGTCTACGTTTTTTAAGCAGTTTTAATTTGATAAACATGACACAATATAACATGACAACGACATGAAAAGAGTGTTCACTGTTATAATAAACTGATTTGAGAGCTTTAGAGGAACTAAAGGTGTTCGAAATAAACACGAAACACACGTGATCGTTGTCATGCGGTGAATCCGGCCAATCGTGGAACAGCTGCGACGTCATCAGCCGCTCTTGAGAAGCTGCGCTGGCTGAGTTCTCCGGCTACTCTCGAATTGCTCGCGCGGTACTTTGATGGCATACGTCACAGTCACGTGGCGTCGGCGCTGTATCAAGTCGGACAAAATTTCTAACCGGCATGCACTGCTTCAAGTCAGCCGCCGATCGGCCTGCGCAGAGCTGCATGAAGTCGAACAAGCCTTCAGTGAAGTCGCTTGTGGGCGTTGGTAGTGCTGTCACTCTAATGTTATTGGTAGACTGGTCGTTTGGCCACATCTATACAAAACACCATCACAAGTGATACAACTATATTATTTTAATTTGACTAGGAATTAGGCTCAAAAGAAACAGTATGCTGTTGGAAGAATGTTTTTATATTACCACACAGCAGTGTTCAGTGGATTAACATTAGATCAATCTACAAATTAAACTCACTCATACTGTCATAAATTACTAAAACGTCATCCGAATTTGACAAATAATAAATTTTCTTGTCCCTAATAGTCAACATAATGCAGGGGAAACTGTAAAATGAACTGCAGCAGTGCTAAACTTGCATCATAAAACTACAACACTCAATCTATAAATGTATGAATTAAACTCACTGAGACTGTCGACAGTTTCTTTACCATGCATCATTTTATTATATCCATGTTTGTGGTTAGTTACAGTTAAATCATATAAAACAGTGAAATCGCCCTCGAACTCTTCTGTCTTGCCTGCACTGCACTTGGGAGGTGAGCTCCACTGAAAGGCTTCTTTCCTATTGGTTGTCGCTCGCGAAAATCACTTCTCATTTGCATAAAGTTGAAATTTCTGAACTGTAATGTAGATTACCTAGATATTACACTTTTTTTAAATGAGACTCTATAAATCGAGGGGATGGGGGACCTGCAAAACCTCTCAGCCCCGGGGCCTAACATTAGGTTAAAGGCAGGGTAGGTAAGAATTGTATAAAAAACTTTTTTCAAATTTTTTTTTTAAACTTTCTTTATATATCAATACATAATTAAAATGTAAGTACTCTGAAAAAGACAGTATACAAATCGAGTGACTCTAGACCTTTTAATCTGCAATAAACACAGCTACTTATTTCCATTCGGGACGAATGAAATGATTGGCCGGGTCGACTGTCACTCTCCCTCGCTACCATGGCAACCACCCCTGCATGCGCGCTCAGTGCACTCGTTTGACTTGAAGAGGGGAAGAGGCACGGAGAGAGACACGGATCGCAAGGAAGAATCACAATAATGGCTGAGAAAGAGCAGTCACAATTCCCAGTACCTGCATAAAAAGTCAGCGAAGGCAAACAAGGCAAAAAAAAAAGGAACTAGTAAGGTAGAAAGGTAGGCTACTTGTCACCGGAGTGTAACGTTTGTCCTCTTCAGAGCAGGCGCGTAGCCTAGCCAGTAATGGGCCAGGGCGGCACTGGCCCTCCCACATTACTCACTGGCCCGCCCAGGCAAGTTTGATCAAAATACATTTTTAGTTTATTTTTATTATTCAAATGTGTTTAAGAAAATATATTAATATAAACCTGATTTATTGTTGACTGGTGTGTGTGTTTAATTTGTTTTCCGAATAAAATGGAACTGTTGAAGCAAGTTGTATAAACCCTCTCTCCGGAACGTAATTGGTTGCTATGGTTGCTATAGACTCTCTGGCGGCGGGATCTGGGCTAATTTTGGTAGCTGCTTTTTAGCCAAAAAGTTATTTGAAAAAGAACTCTGTGACTCTTTGGACTATGATGAGATCATTTCTGTTTTCAACACTAAACCCAGGCACTTGCGTCTTGTTTTGTAGAATGAAAACAACAAAGGTAGGCCTGTTGTTTAACTAATTTTCCTTAATTTTTGCCCGTGAAGTGATTTAAGGCGAGACACGGCAGGCAAAAACATCGGGGTTTTTTCACTGGTCAATTTTGAGATTTTGGGCTATTTGTCTTCAATGCCTTTTTGATTTGTCATTTTGGTCTTTATTGTACTACATTTTGTCTATTTGCGTCTGTAGATTTCTCCTAAATTCAACAAAAGTTGGCGTTCTAAATCAATATGCTGCTCCACGATCGCTGTCTGCACCTGTCATCACAAACACAGTTGAAAAGCTCTGTTTTTGATGATGTTTTGATTCAGCCCAACACTGTTGTTGATGATTTGATAAGATATTATGTCTGTAAATAGTTGGTTCTACTAAAAAAGTATGATTTTTTTACATTACAAATCTTTAAATGCTGTTTTCTCAAAATGAGTTGTTTGTCATTCTCCGGATCACCTGAGTAAGTTTTATGGTAATATCTATTATTTTAAAATGTTACTCTATTCACCTGTAGTGTCTCGCCTTAAGTTAGTGGTGTGTAACCTACATTGTTTAGTTTAAATTAGTTGCTATTTTTTGGGCACAAAAGCTTAATTTCCACCAGGCTGATTGCATTGTATATGGTTAATTTAACAGAAATTAGGGAGTGTGTTATTTATTTCAAACCGTGCTCTGCTGATAGTTTTAATTATTTGAATTTCTTTTTCTTTTAGCCTACTTTATTTTCGGGTGAACTGTCTTTGCACTGCTGACTAGCCTGAATAAAATAGACAGGTTATTGTCTATGCTGGTGGTTTGTCCAGCCTTTACTGAGCTCTGTTGGTTGAACATGATGATTAGACAGGGTTTTGTTATTGCCTTTGCCGAATATTGCAAAATAAAGCTGTAACTGTTTTTGCAGTTTGTCTATTCTTTTTTCTACTCTCTAAGGTTTAATTATTATTTAAGTCTTTTTTTTTTTTTTCTAGGAAAAACTATAGGCCCACTCAATTTTTCACTGGCCCACCCAAAATACAATTTCTGCCTACGCCACTGCTTCAGAGCCAACAGTGCTTTCATCGTGGAAGTGCTTACATGCAAAACACCGTACGTTATGAATCTTACACGAAATTCACCTTCATCACAGTGTAACTGATGGTAATGGTAAAACGTGTATCAATGCAACCTGTTTTTAGCTTTGCCTTATGTTACTAGCTCGTTACCGAATCAAACTCAATATATTTTAAACTTTACCCGTATGTATCGATATGCTAGCTTGATAGTGAGTACTAACAACAGCCATGAAAGTTGTTTATATTCATAATGATAAAGTTAGGTATTTTATTACATGTGATTCTGACATGATGTCACTGCATGCACTGCGCTCCTCTCCTCCACTTGGCACTGGCAAACACGTCCTCCAGCTGCAGACGTCGGATTTGCGCGTTCATGTGTTTTGGGGGCGTGGCTTTGGAAGGAGCCCAGAAGGGAGGGGGTGGGAGCGAATGGAATAAGTAGCTGTGTTTATTGCAGTCCTGAGAGGACTACAGACACTCGATTTTTATACTCTCTTTTTCAGAGTACTTACATTTTAATTATGTATTAATATATAAAGAAAGTTTAAACAAATTTGGATTTTTTTTTTTAAGAAAATTCCTGCCTACCCTACCTTTAAGGCGGCTCTGGGTATACCAATACTAATACATATTGGCTTTTAAAAAATGATAGGGTCCATATCTGTGCATTTATACAGGACTTTGTTTTAACAAAAGTGCACTGAGAACTAAAACTATTGCAACTTTTGCTTAAATACTGGAGAAATATACTCTTGTTCATGTAGTTACAGGGTAAGTGTGACTTCTGCGGGCTGGACATTTAAGTGGTGCTTGTTACTCTTTTCCTCCATTAAGTTAATACTAACACTTTCTTTTCTTTTTCTCTTCTATCAGATCAAGTTTGAATTCAGCTCTAAACTCAGTTATTATGGATTAATTAAATAAAATAATATAAATATGAAGCTCAGATACTCAACAGCATTAGTTTTAGTGTGACAATAAACATTACAGTAAAAGTGTCTTTTTAGTTATAAATCTATTTCTCTTTTCATTCCTCATCTTTTGTCTTTGAGCTGCTGCAGAATATTAATCACTTCACATTTACATGATTAAAAGTATTTTAGTGAAGCTTCATCAAGTGATTTTAAAGCTTTAATCTGTGAAAAACTCTGTTCTTCAGGAGTGTTTGGTGATTCAGGAGTGGTGTTAATGAATCAGGGCGATTCATTCTCTCTAAACTCTGATCTTACTGAAATAGAGGATGATGATGTGATTCAGTGGTGGTTTGGATATGAATGGACTTTAATAGCTGAAATCAATAAACGGGCCGACAGAATCACTGTATATGATGATGTTCGTGATGGGAGATTCAGAGACAGACTGAAGCTGGACAATCAAACTGGATCTCTGACCATCACAAACATCAGAGCTGAACATGAAGGATATTATAAACTAAAGATCAACAGTGAGAACAAGAGGTTCTTTCTCGGTGTCTTTGGTGAGTTAAATATCAGTTTCACTTGTTTTATATTTTATTCAGCACAAAGATACAATTAATAATTAAACATTCATTTTGCTTTTGGTTTTTAATAATGATATAAATTTGAATTTTAAATTTCAAACTATTCACTTTTATTAATTATTAACTGATCGTCTCAAACTGTGACGAACCCTGTTTCTGTGTGTGTGTGTGTGTGTGTGTGTGGTGATTCAGGACTGGTGTTTGTGAATGAGGGAGATTCAGTCTCTCTAAACTCTGATCTTACTGAAATGAAGGATGATGATGTGATTCAGTGGAGGATTGGAATCACTGTAATAGCTGAAATCAATAAACGGGCCGACAGAATCACTGTATATGATGATGTTCTTGATGGGAGATTCAGAGACAGACTGAAGCTGGACAATCAAACTGGATCTCTGACCATCACAAACACCACAACTGAACATGCTGGAGTTTATCAACTACAGATCAACAGTGAGAGAAAGAGTTTCAGTCTCTTTGTCATTGGTGAGTTCAAAAAAGTTTACACCTGTTTTGTAATGTTTTTTTTTATTTATTTTTTTATTCATACACAATTTTGTTTTTGTTATTTTATATTATTCATTTTTAATGTGAATTTTAAACTATTCAAATTTAGTAAACCATTATAAAGCTATTTAACAGTATTAATCTTTGCAAACCCTGTTTCTGTTTGTTCTGTGTCTGTTTGACAGATGAAGTGAAGTCAGTGTCAGTGAAGGAGGGAGATTCAGTCTCTCTAAACTCTAATCTTACTGAAATAGAGGATGATGATGTGATTCTGTGGAGGTTTGGAGATAAAAACACTTTAATAGCTGAAATCAATAAACGGGCCGACAGAATCACTGTATATGATGATGTTCTTGATGGGAGATTCAGAGACAGACTGAAGCTGGACAATCAAACTGGATCTCTGACCATCACAAACACCACAACTGAACATACTGGAGAATATAAACTACAGACGTTTTTAACAAGATTGTCATCAAAATCATTCAGAGTTTCTGTCTATGGTGAGTAGAGATATTTTTTATTCTCCTTCAAATATCCTTTTCTACTATTTACATGTTGAATTGTTGAATCTTTTACAGTTTGAGATGACAGACCGTATAAAATCTCACTTGGAACCGTATATATAAAATTGTTGATTAGATTTGATCATATTTCTGTGTATTCAGAAATATTAGTTGATGTCAGCGCTGATATTAGTGTTTATTGACTGATCTGATCTCAGTTTGATGTGTTTATTCCTCAGACTCTGTCCACTGTTGTGGTCCTACTGAAGCTGTGATCCGATTGGTCCTCTCTGCTCTGGTGGGCGTGGCTACTGTCATTATTGTGGTTTATGAGATCAGATCCAGAAGAGCTGAAGGAGATCAAGCACATATTCACACATCAGGTACATGATTGATGATGTCATTTCTCACAAACTGATAATGCATATATAATTATCTGTGAGATTTATTAATCTATGGCTTTTTATGTTCATCTTTTTCAGGAAGTATTGACATCTAAAGCAGAACGCTGAACTTTAAAGGTTCTTCAAGTGTGTTTTTGTTCTTCTAGTGTTTTTTTCATAATAAATACTGATGATTATTTGAGTTTGTGCTCTCTTTCAGTGTCAGATTTTAACAGTGTCACTTTATTGTTTATATTTTTCTCAGATACAAAAAAATAATAATACAGAGACACACAGATCTCTCTTTACTACTGCTGTATATTTGTCATATGTATTTTCTTGCCTGTATCAATAAAGTTTCTCACTCTGAGGTTCAAGAGTCTCTCATGATTAATTCAGAGGAATACAAACTTGATGTATATTTTAAATATTTCAGCAGTGTACCGTATACAGCTTTATTTCTACTTTTTTCACAGGTGCTTTTTATAGGCTATTTGTAAAAATAGTACTTTTTTTATTACCAATAAGTTTTTTGCAATATATTCCGGTATAACCAACAAATACAGCTAATATATATATATATATATATATATATATATATATATATATATATATATATATATATATATATTTATTATTATTTTATTTTTTTTCAGTTGTATTAACTCATAAAAGTAATTCTGTTACATTTTTCTAGTGGCAGATTTACTGCAAGAAAAATATACAATACAGTGTTATTTATTTATATAAAAAGTTTGTGTTACAGATCACATGCAGCATCAGATATATTTTTCTTGTTTATTATTACGTCAAGGATCTTATGATACTTGTTTTTTAATTTTTTATGCATTTTAATAACAACAAAACATCATTTACATACATAAGTACATATAACCATACACGTCAGGGGTAAACAAGGGGACAAAGGAAGAAAGCGCAAGTCACACTTGACTGATTTTGCAGGAGGTGAATGGTGGCGGTGATCCCCGGATGCCCTGAGCTAGGAAGAGAGTGGACTTGTTCTAGGACCTGATTCCGGAGGACCTGATCTCAGGGACAAAGACTTTAGGAGGACAGGCAGAAAGAATCTCAGACTGGGAGTTAATCTGTTCAATCTCTGTCTCAATGTCCCACCGGACAGGGGCAATGATGATGTCAGGGGTCAGAATAGATTCGGGATCTACTGGTGTCAGGTCGAGGTCATGTTGTCTCGATAGAGCATCTGCTTTATCATTCTGGGACCCTGGGCGATAGGTTACGGAGAAATGGAACCGACTGAAGAACAGTGACCACCGAGCCTGTCTGGGGTTCAATCTCTTGGCGGTGCGCAAGTATTCTAGATTCTTAGTACAGTAAAGGGGATGTAGATCTCCTTCTAGCCAATGTCGCCACTCTTCGAAAGCTGCTTTCATAGCTAGAAGCTCCCTATCCCCTACATCATAGTTTCTCTCAGCAGCATTGAGTTTACGTGAGTAGAATGCACAGGGGCATAACTTAGGTGGAGAACCCTGCCGTTGCGAGAGGTTGGCGCCTATCCCAGTACTGGATGCGTCTACTTTAACCACAGAGGGTATTTCCGGATCCGATGGGAAAGGATGGGTGCCGAGGTGAAGCGCTGCTTGAGTTGGTTAAAAGCTTGGGTTGCAGATTCATTCCAAGGAAGACGATGCGAGCCCTTCTTAACCAGGGACGTGAGGGGGTTTGCCACTGAACTGAAGTTTCTTATAAAGCGGTGATAAAAGTTGGCAAACCCGAGGAAGCGCTGGAGTTCTTTTTGAGTGGTGGGTTGTGGCCACTCTAGGACTGCTCTAACCTTTCCCTCATCCATGGCGACTCCATCTGGGCTGATTACGTACCCCAGGAAATTGGTGGACGTCTGGTGGAACTCACACTTTTCAATTTTGGCATACAGTTGGTGCTGGATGAGCCTTTGAAGGACCGCTCGAACGTGTTGCACATGATCGGCCAGCGTGTCCGAATAGATTAGAATGTCGTCGATATAGACAGTGACCGTCTTGTGGAGCATGTCTCTGAACACGTCGTTGATGAAGGATTGTAAGATGAAAGGACTGTTTGCCAGGCCAAAAGGCATAACCAGGTATTCGTAGTGCCCTGTATTGGTTGAGAAAGCGGTCTTCCACTCGTCCCCTTCTCTGATGCGAATGAGGTTGTATGCACAGCGCAAGTCTAATTTGGTGTAATATTTAGCTGTATGTAGCAACTCTAGAGCGGATGGAACCAACGGAAGTGGGTAGCGGAACTTAACGGTGATGTTATTAAGAGCCCGTAGTCAATGCACGGCCGGAGACCCCCGTCTTTCTTCTGTACAAAGAAGAAGCCGGCGGATGCCGGAAAGGTGGAGGGCCGAATGAAACCCTTGGCTAGTTCCTCTTCTATATATTTCTTCATGGAATCGGACTAGGGTTGGGAAAGAGGGAATATTCGGCCCTTGGGAGGCGCGGAGCCAGGCAGGAGGCCAATAGACCCCTTCAATGTTTGTAAACATTGAACGTCTAGGTTGGGTGCGCGCGCAGCATGGGGTCAGAAAAATGGTGCGGCTAATAGACCGGCATATTGTGTCAAAGGTATGCACTGTTGCCATCACATGAACGGGAACAGAACCATAATAAACTTGTTTTAGCTAATGGCGATTGTCTGCCTGATTAGAGTCCTGCACGGGTTCGGTTCAAATTTTGCTCAAACGGGTGAAAAATATCCAACTGTGTCGGGTCGGACACGGGGGAAACACGGGTCTAAACACGGGTTTAAAACAATCACATGCAAACGTAAAAATATATTCATATTTTTAGGAACACGTCTACAAAAATATGCCTGTATTTCAAGTTGATAAAAATATTCAAAATCCACATCAGTTTATTTGCCCACGCGCCACGCCCTCCCAGTATCTTTCACTTAAAAATGCATCATAACCGCGCGCTCGCACGATCTGCTTGCAGTCGTCGAGATGGATGCTGAGGAGTTGAAGGATAGCTAGTGGAGATTTTAAAGTTGTCGACAGTCATCAAAAATCAAGTCCAGTGTGTGCGAGAAATTTGGAGTTATCTGAAGAAAATGTGAACGGCTTATTTGCTGCATGCATTTTCGTGTTGGATAGCTGCAAATGTGGAACTTCATCGCCAAGGAAGCACGCAGATAACTGTGGTAACAAGCAAGCAGTTCTGTCGAACAGTATTTTTTCAAATTTAACACTGTTAAGTATGTGTATTTTTATATATATATATATATATATATATATATATATATATATATATATATATAATAAACGGGCAGACTGGGACAATGCTACAATCAAAGATGCTCGTGTTTGTAGTGTCATTGTGTTATTGACAGTTATTGTGACAACAACGGTATAGTTAAGCCCTGGTAAGTAAACAAATGTTTTCTGTAAACTGTAGACTGGTTTAATAGTTAGGTGAAGTTCGATATCTGGCATTAATTGTGACCTGTGTCATGCTACTTAGCAGATAGCAGTATCTATCTGAACCATAGACTGTAAAAAAAAATAGATCTGAACAGATGTCGTCTATTTTTTTTTTTAAACGGATGAGATCCTGCAGGAACTCTGAAAAACTTGACTCCACAACTGGTGTGATTTTCACAGTCCACGACGCAACAAGTAGGCATTTTTTCTTGACGAGAAATTCTCTGGTTAACACACAATTCAATGGGATGGAATGAACTTTCTGACCCCGACATGCGCACTGCGAACTTAGAATTTTCCTGTGACGTTGACCGTGAAGGGGTCTATAGCGCAGTTGCTGGCGCGATGAGGTGGAAGGGTTGAGGCTTTTACTTACTTACTAAAGGCCTCCAATAGATCATGGTACTCACGTGGTAGATTATCTGAACTGGTTTGCTTGGGGGGTGCGGTCACTGCTCGAACAGACAATGGGGAGACGTGGTTGAGGCACTTAGTGTAACAGGCTTCACTCCAGTGGGAAATTTGGTTGGTTCTCCACCCAATGAGTGGGTCATGTTTGCGGAGCCACGGCAGGCCTAGAATGACTGGGACATGGGAGGTGTTAAGAACATAAAACTGAATAATCTCACCGTGAAGGGCTCCAGTTCGCAGATGGAGCTCCTGAGTGATGTGGGTCACTTTGCCTGAGCCTAGTGGCCGTCTGTCGATGGCTTCGACTGTGAGAGGGGAGATACATTGTATTAGTGTTATGTCGTGTGATAGAGCAAAGTCCTTGGATATGAAGTTTCCTGTAGCCCCAGAATCAACTAGAGCACAGGTAGAGAATTGACGGTCATTAAGTGTGATTAGGATGGATACAGACACGCATGTATTAGAGTACAATGAGTCAGAGGTTAAGCTCACCGGCCTCGGTGCAGCTGAACGTGATCGGGAAGGGCAAGCGATGCGAAGATGACCCGCCTCCCCGCAGTACATGCACAGACGTTGTGTCATACGTCGCTCAAGTTCATCAGCTGACATATGGTGCGTGTTAAGTTGCATTGGTTCGGAGTCGAGGGACGAGGAATCGGTACGTGCCTGGGGGCTTGAACAGTGCGATGACTTGCTCGGCGAATTCGTAGGAGATTGTCGATCTGAATCGTTAGGTTGATGAATTCATCCAAGTTTCGGCCTTCATCCCGACAGGCTAGTTCAGACTGAAGTTCGTGAGTTATATAATCTAATATTATTATTATAATTTTACGAAAACTGAGTGCATATTCAGCAGCGGTTAATTTGCCCTGCGTCTGTTCAAGCAGGCGATCGCCTGCACTCTTACCCTTCTTGGAGTGTTCAAATACTTCACGAAAGTGCCGTAGAAACATCTCAAATGATGGAAAAGCAGTGCTATCCTCCCTCCACACAGCCGTTATCCAATCCAACGCCCTCCCAGTGAGTGAGCATACAAAGGAAATCTTACCAGCCTCGGTGGTATACAGTGTTGGTTGCTGAGCGATGAATAAGGAGCATTGAAGAATAAATCCTCTACATTTACTTGGATCTCCGTCAAATTTCTCTGGCAGTGCGAGACAGGGGCTCGTGGAGGGCGTGGTCTCTACCGGTCGAGCGGGGTTTGGTTGCGGGAGTGATGGCTCTGGCATGGGCGATTGAAGAGTTCGGACTGCTTTGACCAGCTCCTCCGTCAATGTGGTGAGTCGAGTCAACTGATGATGGTGAGCTTTGAGCTGAACCTGCCTGAGCTGTATAAGCGGCAGTCAAGGAAGACACAGCTGCTGGATCCGGTCGTGGCAAAGTTTTCTGTTGTGAATCATCAGAGTCTGAGAGATCCATTTGCAGCAATTTTCATTTAAAAAAAATTCAAATCTAAAATATCTTAAACTGTGTTCCGAATATGAACGGAGGTCTTATGAGCTTGGAACGACATGAGGGTGAGTCATTAATGACATAATTTTCATTTTTGGGTGAACTAACCCTTTAACTTAGGGCGTTTTTCCACTGGGTTCGTTTGCTGCGGTCCGAACCCGAGTGCGCTCGTTCCCGGCGCCCCCCGCAGCGTTGGTCTGGTTTCACACTCAATTAGTTGTATCGAACCCAGGTGCGTTTGCAGTGATCTTACGTCATCGCAAACGCAATCAAACAATGATATCGACAGTGATACGCATGCGCGGGATACTATACTTCCTGAACAAGCGCGCACCCGAGTCCGTGTTGCTTGCACATTAACGCGAACCGCACCACGGTTCGGGAGCAACCGAGCTCAGACCACCTCCTCCAGGTAGTCTCGGGTTCGGTACTCTAGTGCGCACCCGGGTCCGATGACAGCGTTCACATTAGCGATTTTTCATGCGAATCGTGCCCTGGTCCGCACTAAACTGCCAGTGTGAAAGCGCCCTCAGTGGTTCTCAACCTCTCCTGCAGGGACCCCCTGACAGGCCATGTTTCTGTTTTAACCCTGAAATGGCACACCTGATTCAATTAATTAAAGGCTTAATGAGTAGTTGACTAATTGATTAATTTACTAATTCCTACTCTTCCTACTCTAATAACTATTCATTAATTGAATCAGGTGTGCCATTTCAGGGTTAAAACAGAAACATGGCCTGTCAGGGGGTCCCTGCAGGAGAGGTTGAGAACCACTGCTTTAACTGATGGTTGTCACTATGTTAATCTTCAAAAAAAATATTAATAAACTTATTTTCACAGTCTTAAGACCACCGCCAAAATCTCACTCTGAACTCAGTTCAAAACTTGAGAGCCCTGTGACTAAGTCTGATGATTCACAACAGTTAGCCTACTTTTTACATTTAGAGCTTTTACACTAAAAACACAGGGTTAAAAACAACCCAATTTGGCTTGTTTTTTTATCCCAAGGAATGGGTAAATATTAGGACAGAACACATGTTGGGGTAATTTTACCATACATGAATTAGTGTTTACATATTAACTTTAATCCTCTGAACTTTTGAAAAATACTCCACACAACCAATGGTTTGCATGATAACTTGTTAACGCCATTTGCATGATATTATGTTACGCAGGAACCGCTAACTTCTGATGCTGTGACTGACTCCATAACCTGCCCATAAACTAACACTGAACAGTTCTGAGGACATATTTTATCATTCAAAGTATTTATATTTAATATCTTTCAGAATAAAATCATTTATTTTATGCAAGGATGCAAAAGACTGATGCAACACTTGTTTAGGTTGCATCTCTGTATTCTTAGCATAAAATTAAATGATTTACAGAACAGTAATGATTTTATGTATTTAAAATAAAATGCACACAAACCTGTCACACACAGACATCAAGAATTTGCGTATGTATCTCAGCAATGGTGACAAACAGATCACCTCTGATCATAAGCTCATTATTTATTCATGCAGCAATGTATGATGGGAGGCATGAATGAGTTTTGATTGGTGGCACTGCACTGCAACATGCTTTATAATTGTCACCATTGTTGAGATTCACAGGCTGATTATTGATATCTGTGTGTCTAAAAACTAAATCAAAACAAAACAAAAAATCTTTTTTGTATATGAGACATGTTTAAGAAATCTTTGGATTACATTGTAAAAGTTCAAAATATTATGCTATGCAAGAACAGTGCTGTTATAATTAA
Source organism: Leuciscus leuciscus (assembly GCF_965113295.1). NCBI lineage: Eukaryota > Metazoa > Chordata > Actinopteri > Cypriniformes > Leuciscidae > Leuciscus > Leuciscus leuciscus. The sequence continues at coordinate 8,470,622 of NC_138739.1, forward strand.
AAACCTAAATTGGTAAATTAGGTCCCTAAGTAAATTGGGATCTATATGAGTTCAGAGATTCAGGTCAAATGATTGTGAAATAATGATTATGTTAAAACACAACCAACACCATCAAATCACCTTTTCTCTTTGTTCATCTGGCTGTTATAACTCAGGTACAGCAGCCAAGCAAAAACTGAAGTCAACAATTTAAGGGTCAAGAGCCCAACTAAATCTAAATCCAGTTTTTCTCCTTCAGTGATTCTGCTTGTTAACATCAGGTGTCTTCAATGTTGGCAATAAAAAAAAAATTTTTAAAAAAAAATTGTTGTATATTTTACTCATTTTAAATGGTTACCTTTTAAGAAATGAATTTGATTAATTATTACTCAATTCTAATTTGTTAAATCTAATTAATAATATTGCTTGTAATCTGTTGCCACAATTTTATTGATTAGATATAGCGTATTCATTTTTACAGTGTGCGCATTGAACCAAACATGGGATGATGATTTTGAGAGTGACCTTGGTACCAGATAGTCTCAGTGAGCTCGTATTATGATTTACACATGCAAAGATGATTTAAGCATTTTAGAAAACACTTGAAAACACTAGTATGGACGGAGATACATTATCAAGCCTGTTTATTTCTGCTGGATTTACACTGGTTTGGACTTAAACTTTGTTCACTGCTTGTGTGTTTTGCCTTGATTCAGAGAAGCTGTTTGCTGATCGCCTGAACTTTGCCTGTTCCTGGTTTTGAGTTTTCATTCAGGGCCAGAATTCATTTGAAAATGTAAGATCAGCAAAAGCTTGTTGATTTTCGTGATGTTAAAGAGGATGGACGTGCGAGTGTAAACTGTGTGAGAGGTTACACAACCAGATAAATATCTCAGTTCAGTCTTTCAGTGCAATCTGAGTGTTTCAGACATTAAGAGTTACTATCGTGGGCTTTTCAGTGAACCGATGAAGAAAATGTTTCTCAAATTAGTTTTGCTCTGTTTGTGTTTGTGGCGTCTGGATGGTGAGTTTTAAATGTGTTTTTCTGGTTTCAGTTGTTTCTGTTCTGATGTGATAAATTACTGGTTAAATTAGTCAGAAAGGATTAACATTCACTGTTATTCTCGTATAGAAACAATTAATGTGTGATTTTGCTGAGAGAAAACACTCTTATTTGAGATTAAATCTAATGCAGTTATTGATTATATAAAACTGTTTAACTATTACTATTATTACTACTTTTAGTGAAGTTTCATCAAATCAACATCAAGTGATTTTAAAGCTTTAATATGTGAAAAACTCTGTTCTTCAGGAGTGTTTGGTGAGTTTGTGTCAGTGAAGGAGGGAGATTCAGTCTCTCTAAACTCTGATCTTACTGAAATGAACGATGATGATCTGATTCTGTGGAGGTTTGGAACTGAAAACACTTTAATAGCTGAAATCAATAAACGGGCCGACAGAATCACTGTATATGATGATGTTCTTGATGGGAGATTCAGAGACAGACTGAAGCTGGACAATCAAACTGGATCTCTGACCATCACAAACACCAGAACTGAACATGCTGGAGATTATAAACTACAGATCAATAGTGAGATCAAGAGGTTCAGGCTCTTTGTCTACGGTGAGTAAACCTTTTGAGTGATACAGTCCCACATTTGGGATTTGGAATGTTCAGTGATGTCACATAACTGTCAGATTCAAACTCTTCAGACAATTTGAACTGCAGCGCAAACAAACATGGCGGCGCCATCTCACATTTTAAATCAAGATCATGACGGTTCGCCATGGAAACAATAATGGGGAAACGTTTTAAAATAAATATCGCTTTGAAAAAACTGACCCAGTCAGAATCACACGTGAAAGGGTTAAATAGACTATAGACTACTACCTGTTTTTAATGACAAAATTAAATTAAACTCCTTTTTTTTATGATATTGTTTATTTCAGTCACTCTAAACTCTATTAGTAATAGTAGTTTATAGTAATCATCATGATTTTTAAAGGTATGCAATGTTTGATAGCATAGGCTGGAGTGTAGATATGGCAGATTAGAGTGAGACCAGAGATAACCAGCTAAAGCCAGACAGGAACTTCTTACAGCTTGGTGCTCAGGTATCTCAGGCTCAGAACAGGGCTGCTTGCTGGACAGGACTTGGACAGGACTGGAACAGGGAACAAGATAGACAGAGCCAATGGCAGTAACCAGAGTACTAACAAACTTTTACAACAAAACACTAAAGACTTAAGAGAAACGATACCGAGACGCAGTAGTACTCAGAGGTACAACATTTAACAAACTGGCAAACACAAGAGGGGCAGAGTGAACATATAAAGAGAGCTAAGAACATGAGGAACAGGTGAGCACACTCAGACAAACAAGGACTTGACGAGGAGACAGGTGCTAACACTCAAACAAGGACTCAACTAAACAAGGGGGCGTGGTAACGGGAAACAAGGAGGAAGGGACAGAGGAGCACATGGCAAACACAAACAAAGACACAGCCATGTGTTTAAGCACAACATAAACATGGATACATTAAACAGAGACAACACAGACAACGCTGTCAGGGCAGAACCCTGACAAAAACGATTCCATTTACACCTGGTCACATAAATGTGTTTTTGCAAAACGGATTTATATCCGATCTTCAATTCCCGTGCTATATGCAGATTTAATGGAGTGCACGTCACCGAAAGCAACAGATATAAGCTGCATTTTATTGATCATCAGCTAAAATTTCAAAATCAAAGACCGCAATAAGAGAGAGCGGCAACAGTCCTGGTAAGATCATTTCGTTTCTTTACTTTTAATGATGATGATTGTGTGTTAAGCGTCTGCTACTTAGCCTACTTTCACTTTGATTTGCGATAGTTTGCACTTAGGCTTAATGAATAGATGCTCAGCTGCTCATCTGCGGTGATGCGTGTTCCAGTAGCGTCGTCATATCTGGCTATAACACACTCTCACACGTTTATTTTTGTAGCATTTTTGGGAGGAGTAAAATTTACATATGTGGTTTCAACAACCAGATGCATTTACACTTGTCCAGTTTCGTCAGGAATGCGGCCCAGACCTCCTCCTGAAGTGGTTTGAGCGATTGGATTCAAATCCGTCTTGAATGTGTTTCGGAGGGCATTTACACCTGGTCTTTTCACGATCGGATAGCTATCCCATCTGAGAAAACGCATGAAGTGGCCAGGTGTAAACAGCCCCATGTGTGATGTGATTCTCGTCTGAAGTAAAAGTGTTTTCAGTGTTTGATGTTGTGTGGATCAGTCCAACTTTATCAGTAAATGAGTTTTATTCAAAATCATCTCAAAGATACAATTATTAATCGGTTTAGTAGTTTGGAAATGTATTTCAAATGTAAATTTCAAAGTGTTTAGTAATCCATCATAAAGTTATTTAAAAGTGTAACAATCACGAGGCAGGATGCAAATGCAAGTAAAAAATGCTTTATTAAGCCAGATAAGATAGATGCAGGTCAGGCGGACACAAACATAGATGGACGGTGACGCAGGGACCTCGGCAGGCAACAGGTGGTGTGCTCGGTGATCCAGTGCAGTAATCCTCGGTGGCAGTGTGCGGTGAATCAGTGCAAAAGTGAGGGAATCCCACTGCGCAATGTGACGTCGTAGTGACGTAATTTTCATGTAATTTTTGGACGTCCAAATTTGGTCCATTGAAGGGGTTGTTTTGTAACGCCAGGCGACGTCTTTTTTCGACGTCTTCCGCACGTCTAATGTTGACGTCCGTCCACAAAAGTTTGTTTGTGGGAAGAAGGAAGGAGACGGGGTCGGCTTGCTGTGGATTGTGTGTTTTATTAGATATGTCTTTTTCAAACAATAATCGCGCTCAGTGCTCTCAAACAAAACAGTGGCTTTACATACACATACACACACACACACACACACACACACACACACACACACAGACACACACACAGACACACACACAGACACACACACAGACACACACACAGACACACACACACACACACACACACACACACACACACACACACACACACACACACACACACACACACACACACACACACACACACACACACACTTCTTGTTTTACCTGGGAATCGAACTCGTGATCTTATGTTCCAAGCGCCAATGCTCTACTGTTTGAGCTACAGCATCAGACTTTTGTATGCGTTTCCAGTTATCAGTCTAAACATGTTGAACAATGATTATTAAATCAAACAACACAATTGTTGATAATTTAGGCTAAAAATAGGTTCGGCGCTTATCGCGGTTTGGAAAGAAACTGCATCTTGCAGTACATTTTAAATATAGCGATTTGGAAACGTGGATGGAGCAGTGAATAGGTTCAGTACACAGCAAAATGACATGACAAACTTGCGTTTTGGAAAAGAGATCTTCATTTGTAAATTAAAAAAATATTAATAATCATGTAAATTTCCTGCACCTGTCATAGACGTCCAAATGACGTCCAAAAAAATTACCCAGTTCAGGTCCAATGTTGAACGTAAATATGACGTCCAAGTTGGGTCATGGTTGGACGTCCAAATAGTGGACCTAGTTTGGACGTCGAAAAAAATTACCCAGTTCAAAGGTCCAATGTTGAACGTAAATATGACGTCCAAGTTGGGTCATGGTTGGACGTCCAAATAGTGGACCTAGTTTGGACGTCGAATAGATGTCCAGAATTGGTCATGGACCGACGGACCCAATATAGACATGATCTGCACGTCTATCCGACGTCCAATGTTTAGTGGGATCCAGACAGATGATGAACACGAAGACACAAAGCAAATCCACAATCCAAACGAACAGGCACGGGAACAGGAACAGGATCACACACCGGGAAAACACCACAACGCTCTGACAAAGAGTGAAAACAGAGGGACTAAATAGGGGTCACTGATCAGCTGCAGCGATCAGCGACCCCGCCCCGCCCACAATCACAAATACAATGCAAGAGAAAGGAGACAGTGAATTCATGAACCGTGACAAAAAGTATATCATTTAAACAGAAGAATCGTGTTGTGTTTGTACTTCAGGTGTGTTTGGTGTTCATGGAAAAAGGGCAGTGTCAGTGAATGAGGGAGATCCAGTCTCTCTAAACTCTGATCTTACTGAAATGAAGGATGATGATGTGATTCAGTGGAGGTTTAAAAACACTTTAATAGCTGAAATCAATAAACGGGCCGACAGAATCACTGTATATGATGATGTTCTTGATGGGAGATTCAGAGACAGACTGAAGCTGGACAATCAAACTGGATCTCTGACCATCACAAACACCACAAATGAACATGCTGGATATTATAAACGACAGATCAACTCTATGAGGATTGATTTCTATCTCAATGTCATTGGTAAGTAAAAAAAAACAAAAAACATTTACACCTGTTTTTTTATGACAAATGTGAAATTAATTCATACACCATTTTGATTATTTTTGTTGTTTTAGGATATTGTTTATTTTAAATGTAAGATATTTAATGTAATAAACCATTTGTGACAAAACCTGTTTCAGTTTTTATTTTTTATTTTTTATTTTTCTGTGTGTTTGATGATACAGTTAAAATATCAGTGATTAAGGGAGATTCAGTCTCTCTAAACTCTGGTCTTACTGAAATGAAGGATGATGATGTGATCCAGTGGAGGTTTGGAGATGAAAACACTTTAATAGCAGAAATCAATAAACGGGCCGACAGAATCACTGTATATGATGATGTTCTTGATGGGAGATTCAGAGACAGACTGAAGCTGGACGATCAAACTGGATCTCTGACCATCACAAACACCACAACTGAACATGGTGGATATTATAAACTACAGATCAACAGTGAGATCAAGAGTTTCAGGCTCATTGTCCAGAGTGAGTAAACCTTTTGAGTGATACGGTCCCACATATGGGATTTGGAATGTTCAGTGCTCTTTTTTGATGTAGTTATTGGGTATACATACAACACACTCTGTCACACATGTGCAGGTACCACAGCACTGATATTAGCATTTATTTATGGAATATATTATTCTGATTGGTCAGTCGCTGCATTCACATATTTTCTGATAAAAGTCGTCGTCCATAGCAACGCTGTATTTCAGACCACACATTCGGTTTAGGTGCGACTTTCTCTCATATCACACCACAGACTTGCGCTCTCTTGATTCATATGTGCTGATCTGTAGACCTTATTCACATCAGTGCCATCTTTGATTTTTAATGGGAATGAAAGTGAGGCTGAGGGATAGACATAATCTTGACATCTCTTCAGTGGGTTGTACTGTTATTTAATGTGTTTTTGGATTGTTCTGCTAATGAAATACTGCAAAAATATCTTTCCAAGAAGTTTCAGTAGACAAAAAACTCCAGACAGCTTTTTACAGCGGATGCCATTGAAAAGCTTCCATACCTGTCATGGCGCTGCTCTGAATAAGGTCTATAGTGGGTGTGGTTTAGTTATTTGGAGAATCTTTAAGCAGTGAAGTGGCCTCTAGATGGGGTCTGGTCATGTGCGATGAAGCACACGGGTAGACAGCATTGTTTTGTCTGATCATTTTTGTACGGCCACGATGACGAGACGCAGATGTAAGCACTGATAAGGGAGTCGGCCATTTTAAGCACTCATAATCAATCACATAATCCTTCCAGTAGTGACGAGCGCTTTCTAAACAGTCTTTGTGAAGCTTTGAAACTTTGTGAATTATTTGTTTTGAACCTGTGATTTGGAGCATGTATCAAACTTCTAAAGTCACATGATTTTAGTAAACGATGGTTCATTACACGCCATAACTGTTTGTAAATGATTCAGAATTTCAATGTTTCAACAAGGAACTCATGAACCCATGAATAAACCAGCGTCCATATATAATTTTGACCTGATTTATAATCAATTTGAACTGTTCATTCTATGACAGGTTCATTGTTGGTCTCTCTAAATGTTGGTTCTATAAAACACTGAAGCTCAAACAGCAACAGCATTAGTTTCAGTGTGACATGATTCTCGTCTGAAGTAAAAGTTTTTTCTGTGTTTGATGTTGTGTGGAACTCAGACCAACTTCATGAGGAAATTAGATTTTTATTTAATATGAGATGCAATGATTAATGCCATTTTAACACAATTTTGTTTCTGTTGTGACTTGTTGATCTTGAGTTTTAGAATTTCATAACAAAAGTAAAAGACACAGAGACTCCATTATAGGTCTCACAAATACAAAACAATCATTCAGTGCAAGAATCATATCCCATAATACTGACTCGTATCCCAAAATACTCACTGATTTATATCCCAAAATACTCACTAGCTCATATCCCATAATACTCACTGACTCATATCCCAAAATACTCACTGATTAATATCCCATAATACTCACTAACTCATATCCCATAATACTCACTGACTTATATCCCATAATACTCACTGACTCCATCCCATAATACTCACCGACTCATATCCCATAATACTCACCGACTCATATCCCATAAAACTCACTGACTCATATCCCATAATACTCACCCACTCATATCCCATAATACTCACTGACACATATCCCATAATACTCGCTGATTCATATCCCAAAATACTCACTGACTTTTATTCCATAATACTCACGACTCATATCCCATAATACTCACAGACTCATATCCCATAATATTCACTGACTCATATCCCATAATACTCTCTGACTCATATCCCATAATACTCACAAGTCATATACCAAAATACTCACTGACTTTTATCCCATAATACTCTCACTGACTTATATCCCAAAATACTCACCGACTCATATCCCAAAATACTCACTGACTCATATCCCATAATACTCACCAACTCATATCCCATAATACTCACTGAATCATATCCCAAAATACTCAGACTCATATCCCATAATATTCACTGACTCATGTCCCAAAATACTCACTGACTCATATCCCAAAATACTCACTGACTTTTATCCCATAATACTCACGACTCATATCCCATAATACTCACTGACTCATATCCCATAATACTCTCTGACTCATATCCCATAATACTCACTGACTCTTATCCCATAATACTCACCGACTCATATCCCATAATACTCACGACTCATATCCCATAACACTCACTGACTCATATCCCATAACACTCACTGACTCATATCCCATGATACTCACTGTTTTCTCCTTTGACTCTGTGTGTTTTTGTTACAGGAATCTGAGATGACGGAGGTGATTTACACGTGTTTCACCACAGAACAATCATCAAACTCTGTGATTCTGTTTCTCACAAATGATGATCTGATCTCACAACAACTGCATCTGGCTTTACACTATTACGGTTTCAGATATAATAATATAATAAATATAATCTGATTTGTTGTTTTGTTTTGTCATTTATATTTCCTCTAAGTGATCTTTGAGTTCATTGTGATCCTAGATGATAAATACTGTAGATTTCCCAAGACTGTTTTAAATATTTAGTATAACATGCTTTATCCTCCATATGTGTCTGCTTGTGTTTATCAATAAAGTTTTCTCTCTCTGAGGTTCAAGAGTCTCTCCATGTTTTATGTTAAAATTACTATATTGCTGTATATGTATATTATTTCCTCTTTTGGAAAGTCATTGAAACACTAACGCAGATTTTGTTTTCCTATTTGATTAAATGAACACATGAAAATGTGTTAGAGATGTTGGTTCACTAAAATGTTGACTAAAGTGTATTTTTTCCAAGCCTTTGTTACAGTTATATAGCCATCATAGTATACAGCTAAACTCTGAGGATTGTATAAGCTCATCATACTTGAATTTCAGGAAACATTGATCCAGGCCTCTACACTTCTCAGTATCTTCAGAAGAGAAGACCAGGATAAACTCACATGTGTGTCACCTAGAGTTTCAAAAGAGTTATTTTGCTCAGATTTGCCAAAAAACATCAAATTTTCCAAAGACCAAATGCAAATTTCTCTTAATGATCAATTACAGGTTACTGTGTTTTGCTCATTAACAGTCACTGATGAATTTTGTTGCAACAATGCAGGCAAACTTTATAAATGTTATTCACTGGTTTCGGGGTCAAAATGGATGCTGCAACAGTTTTCTCCTATGTTTTATCTGTACAGAAATGTGGTTAGATCTGTTGGGTGGATAAACAGCTTCTGCTGAATGTTTGTGGAGCGTTTTACGATAAACTCCTGCACGTACACTTCAATAGTGCACGCTTTCACTGCGTGATGTACCCTATTTTAATGCAGTGTGAATTCCCCCAAAAATCAAGATATGAGGATAAAATCTGGAAGACCTTTCATATCTTTTTTATACTTGTGTCATATGACAGAGTTAAGCAATATCTCACGAGCAAGAGTGCTTTTTTCCAGAACATCAGCACGATTGCAAATGTGATACTGTTTTTTGCAACAGTTCAACAAACAAGAAGTTAACACTGAGTTACATTTTGGACATAATATTGTGTTTCTGCTCTTTTTCACAACAAATATAATTTCAACAACACAGTCAAATGTCTGACGCATGGTCAAGGACCCCCTGGCGTCAAGTTTCAACGAAAGAGGTGTACCCTTGACGTCGTTTTTCGACGCGGGGGTCCGATAGACATTCCAACCTCACGGCAGTTCGTGATATGGTCACGTAATTTAATTTATTGATTTTTTTTTTACATTTATTTCGTTATTTTCGTGATGTCAGCACGTTTTTAAAACTAAAGTATTTCAATGGGAAGCTTTCGTGATCACAGCACGATTCGTTGTCGGGCTGCAGCAGAGAAGCTGTTTAATCAACATTCACTTATCATGGTTTATATATTTCTTTTAATGTTATTATTTAGGTCTTATTGCCAGGGAAGCTGGATTGCTTTGCTGTTTATTGATATGTTTACAATTATATTTTATCAGTAGGAAATCGCGCTGAAGAAGTCTCATTCCGAACACATCGCGATATTTGGCATCAGTTCACGTGTGCCAGATATTGGTAAGTAACGTTAGTAAATATGGTAGTAAATCGTTGGTAAATACGCTGTTCTAATCTAATGATGTTTGATATAATGTATTGTAAGTGCTGTCGTTATTGTTATGGTGCGTTCACACCAAACATTAGTTTTACTGTGATAAGTGTAGTACAAACACAGTAATCACAAAACTTACCATGCTTTTACCAGACTATTGGTAGTTTTAATGTAAAACTTATTGTAAATGCACAGTAACCACAACACGTACCATGCTTTTATCAAAGTAACCCTAGTTTTACTGTGATAGGTGTGGTAAAAGGACAGTAACCACCACAAAACTTACCATGCTGTAAACCTCAGTAACATTAGTTTTACTGTGATGGGTGTAGTAAAGGACAGTTAAAACAAAACTTACCATGCTTTTACCTCAGTATTGGTAGTTTTAAAGTGATATTTGTTGTAAATGCATATTAACCACAACACTTACCATGATTTTAATGCTTAATAATGTAACATCCAATATTTGTAAGGTAAATCAGTCATTTTTCTTTTACTATTATTAAAAATATTATACATAATGATATTTTCTATTCTCTTTTTTTCAGCTGAAAAGACTAAAAGGGCCTTTCGGACTCAGTCAGCCCATTGTTTGAGGACAAGTAACCGGAAGAGACGGTCAGCTGCAAAGGCAAATATTCGCAATGGTATGTATGTGTTAGTTTTAACCCTAAATCAAACATTTTATCAAGCATTTGTTGTTTCTTAAAGGACAATTCCAGTGAAAAATGAACCTAGGGGTAATTAACACATGGTTACCGAGTCGATCGTTCCCTGAGATGCGTTTTCATGATAATCGAATATAAAGTGTTTTATCTCTAAAAACAGATTAGCTCATAACACTAGTATATGGGGCACAGAGTAAGTAAAAGTAAATCGCTAGTTAATACCACTAACAAGGCTCAAAATAGCCTCAAAATAGCCTCAAGATAGCCTCAAGAACAAAATAGCCTCAAGCCTCAAACGAACGCCACGCTACATTAGATTTCACAAACGTAATTCCTATCGACCAGCTCACTTAGCACGGCGTTCGTGGCTCGATTAGTCGAGACTGTTTTCCTGCATGTAAACGCGTAATGTACTGTCTTTATAAAGTATATTCTTATTAAACTGTCTGTACACTTACAAAGTTCTCAATGCTTCGGTTTGCATGTATGGACCCTCATCATGATACTGTGTTAGTGTGAGGCTATTTTGAGCCTTGTTAGTGGTATTAACTAGCGATTTACTTTTACTTACTCTGTGCCCCATATACTAGTGTTATGAGCTAATCTGTTTTTAGAGATAAAACACTTTATATTCGATTTTCATGAAAACGCATTCCAGGGAACGATCGACTCGGTAACCATGTGTTAATTACCCCTAGGTTCATTTTTCACTGGAATTGTCCTTTAAACCTTTTCTCACAAAACCCATAGCCCAATCAGTACGAACATAGTACGATACTCGTACATATTTGTACTCGTACATAATCCTGCAGCTTTTACTCCTAGTGCTGTCATTGGCTACTGCCTCAATTCCTGTACATATTTATCGCAATATTTGTAAATCAGTTGCGCCCCTCTTGGAAAGTAGTCAGATGTCCCACACACTGTCAGAAAGTTTATATTAATTGCATTGTATTCATTAAAATGATTACAAATTGATCCCTGTCTGTTCATGTTCCAATGGTACACACACCTCATATCCTACCTCTGAGTAGAAAAGCTTATCTGACATTCTCATGTCACATGACATCAGATACTCGATTATTTTGTCATAATCAGATCAGTTACACTGCTGATAACTGTCCCGTTTGCATGTAAATCGTGTTTTTTTTAAACAAGTTCATATGATTATTGCTTGCTATTAAAGACATACTTTTATTTATAGAAATGCCCACATATCAGTGAACTTATTACATAAAAATGCTTTCAACATTTAATTATGCAACACTCTTTACAAAAATATCCCACAGTTATATATAAACTGACTACTTGCAAGTAATGTATTAAAATTACCCTCCTTTCTGTTTTACAGGATTACTTAGTCTTTTTTTAAAGATCTCTACAATATCAAACTCAACTGCTCTTTTAAGAGCCAACCCTCACACGAGCTACTAGTGAGTCGCAGCGAATCTTGCCGTGATCAGCCCTTTCTAGGAAAAGTTCCTAGAATATTTCAGTCAGAATTTACTTATCAAATGCTCTCTCCTGAATCATATGGTAAATTAACTGAATTATAACCGTCTTAATTTATATGTTTAAAGAACAATAGTAATTGCACATAGAGTAAGTCAAGACTTTCTTGTTTTACAGCAGAGAAGGAAGACCAGTCCTTATATCAACGCAAGCTAATCGAATAAGTCCTTTGTTTCGGGTGGGGAAGGAACATCTGGTGCCCAAAGAAGACAGAAAGGTGCGCGAGTCCATTGGTATGTCTTGTATTGAAACAATGCTGGTATATGTAGTACATAATTTGATGTTGACAATTTGTCAATTGTACAGGTTATCACTTGGTTTTTGACCAAGTGAAGCTCTTGAAAGAAGTGACAGAAGAGTATGTTGTCTTGAAAGAAATCAAGTATCACTGGCAAAGGCTCAAAAGAGACCATGCCTTTCTAAAAGATCTTTTGAAATAGGTTGCAGTTAATATGGGTAAAACAGTTTTTGTTCAGTACTTAGCTTATTATGTGCTGCAATATTATATATATAATACTTCAATGTGTATATTATGTAATGTGCTGACTGCTTTGTAAATTTACATAAGGAACAGGCAACTCTGGCCCTTTTGCATTCTCCTTTTTGAGGTTGATAGTTTACCTCCAACACTAATTGAGTACATCTGAAAATTTTAACCAAAGTCTTCAGGTTTACTTCTAGACAATAGGCAGGAGGGTTTGAGGTCGGAGCAAAATCTGCAGGACAGTCTGAATCTCTGGGGTCCGAGTGGATTCTTGACTGAGCTCTGTGGATTGAGCCGGTATTTGATGGAGAACAGAGGCTGGAGCGGGCCTTGACAGGAACATAATTTTGGACTGGAAAAGATTCATGGAGTGAAGCAGACTCGTGGACTGGCATAAAACTGAGGGACTCCTTATTTGAAATGGACCGACTTAGATCTTGATCTCCTAGCCCTTCGGATGGACATGATGGGAAAATCCTCCAGTTTAGAAGCAAGCCTAGTACTCACTGGAGGTGATCTCTCCAAACTGGGCTTGGCTGACTCGTCCTGACAAGATGGTGGCTTGGCTCTGATGGTTGTTACCGGTTTGGTGCTGGATGACGAGGACTGATGCATAGGAAGGGATTGGCTACCGGAGAATAGCTGCTTAGCGGCATCATTATTCTTTATCTCACTGACTTCTCCAACCGTAACGGGAGAGCCACAAATCCACAACACCCAGTCTAGATATTGCCTCAGGGAGAGGGTCGGATTGCCTGGTGGTATCCGTTGTAAAAGGTGTTGGTCTAATCCAATCCAGAACAAATCCATGAGAGATTGGTCATCCCTGGGTACTAAATGGTGGTACCGGACAAAATCCACCACATACATCTCAATAATGTGGCCATGATTGATGGAGAACAGAATATCTTCCCATGATTCCATCTCAGCCAATCGGTGGTCCATGCTTGAAGCAAAAACCCCCACAGTGTTCATGTTAATCGGTCTGGCTTTCTGTAACAAAAGAGAGACAAAGGTAGGTCTGGACACAGTTTATTCCACAGAAAGACACTCAGATAAGACACTTCATCATAGTAAACTCAGAAATATTCTCAGATCGCCAAGTCAGGCGAATGTAGTGCTTACACTGAGAATGAGTGCAGAAACCAGTGCAACCATGACAAGACACAGATATCTAATCAAATATTTCACTCTTCTGCTATTAGTTTTCATACAGAGCCAGAATTCATTTGAAAATGTAAGATCAGCAAAAGCTTGTTGATTTTCGTGATGTTAAAGGAGACGGATGTGTGAGCGGAAACTAACTGAGGTTGGGGGAGGATTCACACACAATCAGATAAATATCTCAGTTCAGTCATGTTTCAGATCATTCTGAGTGTTTCAGACATTTGGGCTTTTCAGTGAACCAATGAAGAAAATGTTTCTCAAATTAGTTTTGTTGTGTTTGTGTTTGTGTTTGTGGCATCTGGATGGTGAGTTTTAAATGTGTTTTTATGATTTCAGTTGTTTCCTTTCTGGTACCATGTAATAAATTAGTGGTTAAATTTCTTAGAGAGGATTAACATTCACTGTTATTCTCATATAGAAATAATTGAACTGTGAGATAATGTTTGGTCTACAATCAGTTATTAGGGATGGACTTAATCAAATGTAATATGAAGCTCAAATACCAAACAGCATTAATTGTAGTTGTAGGAAAAGTATCTGTTGTTTATTTCTCTTTCATTTATCATTCTATGTTGTTGTACTGTTGAAGAATGTTATTCATTTCACATTTTAATGATTAAAAGTATTTTAGTGAAGCTTTATCAACCAATATCAAGTGATTTTAAAGCTTTAATCTGTGAAAAACTCTGTTCTTCAGGTGTGTTTGGTGAGTCAGTGTCAGTGTTTGAGGGAGATTCAGTCTCTCTAAACTCTGATCTTACTGAAATGAAGGATGATGATGTGATTCAGTGGAGGTTTGGAAATGAAAACACTTTAATAGCTGAAATCAATGTAACGGCCGACAGAATCACTGTATATGATGATGTTCTTGATGGGAGATTCAGAGACAGACTGAAGCTGGACAATCAAACTGGATCTCTGACCATCACAGACACCAGAATGAAACAGACTGGACTTTATATACTACAGATCAACAGTGAGATCAAGATTGTCAGTCTTACTGTCATTGGTAAGTCAAATATTTTGATTGACATGTTTTATATTTTAATCCCCACAAGATTTTATTATTAGTTCAAGCTTCATTTTGATGCTTTTGTGCTTATTGTGTGGTTTAATGATTTTAGTCATTTCAAATTTAAATTTCAAATGTTTACTTTAGTTAACCATCATACCATTGTTTAATAGTCTTAATTAGTGACAACCATGTTTCTGTTTGTTCTCTGTGTTGGTGATACAGGACTGAAATTTGTATCAGTGATTGAGGGAGATTCAGTCTCTCTAAACTCTGATCTTACTGAAATGAAGGATGATGATGTGATTCAGTGGAGATTTGGAGATGAAAACACTTTAATAGCTGAAATCAATGTAACGGCCAACAGAATCACTGTATATGATGATGTTCGTGATGGGAGATTCAGAGATAGACTGAAGCTGGACAATCAAACTGGATCTCTGACCATCACAAACATCAGACCTGAACATGACCTCCTTGGTTATCAACTACAGATCAACAATTTGAAGACATATTTAATTCTTAATGTCATTGGTAGGTTAAATATCAATTTCACCTGTTTGTTTTTTTAATCACCAGAAAAAAAATATTAATCCACACTCAGTTTGGCTTCTGTAGTTTTATGATATAAATTATTTAAAATGTAAAAAAAAAAAAAAATGAACCATCATGAAGTTTTTGAAATAATTAATCCATGACAAAACCTGTTTCTGTTTGTTCTCCAGGTGTGTTTTATACAAGGGAAATGTCAGAGATGGAGGGATATTCTATCACTCTAAATCCTGGTCTTGTTAAAATAAGTGATGATGGGATTCAATGGATGTTTGGAACTGAAAACACTTTAATAGCTGAAATCAATAAACAGACCGACAGAATCACTGTATATGATGATGTTCTTGATGGGAGATTCAGAGATAGACTGAAGCTGGACAATCAAACTGGATCTCTGACCATCACAAACACCACAACTGAACATGCTGGACTTTATAAAGTAAAGATCCTCAGAAATGTAGTCATTCTTTTCAATCTCACGGTCTATGGTGAGTTAAATATCAGTTTCACCTGTTTTATTTATTACAGCTTTGCTGTTCTAAAGTCCTATCATTTAGATGTTGTTTTATTCTTTAAATGACTACTTAGCCCTGTTTTTTTTTACATTTATAGCATCCAGGTTTATATTTAACTTTCTATTTCAAATTGTTTTGAATGCTCTACTTTTGATGGTTGCTCTCGATTTTTCATCTTTGTCTGCTTAAATATCTATATTCATACTCATTTATCTTTATTATCTCATGTTTTCCAGCTCGTCTGCCTGTTCCTGTCATCAGCAGTAACTCTTCACACTGTTCTTCATCATCATCATGTTCATTGGTGTGTTCATCAGTGGTGAATGTGACTCATGTGACTCTCTCCTGGTACAAAGGAATCAGTGTATTGTCCAGCATCAGTGCGTCTGATCTCAGCATCAGTCTCTCTCTACCTCTGGAGGTGGAATATCAGGATAAAAACACCTACAGCTGTGTGCTGAACAATCCCATCAGCAACCAGACCACACATCTGGACATCAACACACTCTGTCACACATGTGCAGGTACGACAGCACTGATATTAGTGTTTATTGACTGATCTGATCTCAGTTTGATGTGTTTATTCCTCAGACTCTGTCCACTGTTGTGGTCCTACTGAAGCTGTGATCCTATTGGTCCTCTCTGCTCTGGTGGGCGTGGCTACTGTCATTATTGTGGTTTATAAGATCAGATCCAGAAGAGCTGAACGAGATCAAGCACATATTCACACATCAGGTACATGATTGATGATGTCATTTCTCACAAACTGATTTTGTATGCATATTTGTTAGAATTATTCATTTATGGCCCTATATGTTTATCTTTTTCAGGAAGTATTGAAGTCTAAAGCAGAACGCTGAACTTTAAAGGTTCTTTAAGTGTGTTTTTGTTCATCTATTGTTATTGTCATGATAAATACTGATGATTATTTGTGCTTGTGCTCTCTTTCAGTGTCAGATTTTTTTAAAATCCTATTTGAATGGCTTTGTATATTCTTCTCTTAAATACAAAAAAGTGACAAGTGTAAAGTGAACGGAGAAACAGATCTCATTTTACTAGCCTACTACTGTATATTTTCTGTATGTATTTTGCTTGCCTTTATCAATAAAGTTTCTCACTCTGAGGTTCAAGAGTCTCTCCATGTTTTATTACACTTCAATTTGGTTCAACATTGTTCCACGCATAAACTTATAATTATTAAAAAATATTTTAAATTAATGTTATAATAATACTATTATCAACACTTTAATTTTCTTTTTCTTTCTACAATAATAAACAAACAGCTTCTCCTTTATCCTGAGAAATTACTGATTTGGGACACATTATAATATACTTTGAGATCACAGTGAAATACAACAAATCGATGCATTTCCTCCAACAGAGAACGATAAAATCTTTAAATCTCTAGTGTGATTTGTCTCTGTGGTCTCATCTGAGGAGCAACACCTCCATCTAGTGGCTCACCCTGAACTCACATGTTATCAGGAGTTATTTTCTCAGTTTCTGCTGTCACTGACTCAACTAGTTCTGTCTGATTGGTTTTGCTGCGTTCCAGTCCAAAATTGTCATGCCCTTCACTCGCTAACTTCCCTCCGTCTCGTTCACTTGGTTGTACGTCATTGCTCACGTTGCACGAGTGTCCACTATTGGCGGAAACTGCAATGGGCTGAACTGGAACGTCCTAAGCCCTTGATCACTTGGAATCAGCTGTGGAGGTGATTTATTATTTACATTTTGTTTCCCTTTAATAATTTGTTTAATGCAGCATCCAAATGTATATAGGTGTGTTTGGGTTGTTTTAAAAATATATATATAATTCATATATCATAGAGTTGTTTGTTGTTGTGGTGGTGATTAGACGAGATATGTGGTGATGTCACAGTCGTACTGCATTGTGGGAAATATAGGTGCCTTAATTGTGCATATGAAGTAGACTCACTCCCTCGGTCAAAATCGAGGGAACGAGGGTCTGTCCATATAAACTTCCCTCGTTTACTTCACGAAGTGGTACGCACTTCAAAATGGCGGCATTTCCCGAGGGGACAACCTGGTCTCACAGAATTCCGTGAAATGAACACGGCCCCTTAACTCAAAATCCGTGACAGTTTCACGGAATCGCCGAAAATTCCGTGATGTGCCCACGGAAGTGATCCCTATGTAAGTCAATGACAGGCAGCATCCGTGGTCCACACACGGATTCCCTGTTCCAACAATTGCGCTCCCCCAGTTGACGTCGTTTTATAATTTGGAAACGTATGGCTTTAAATATTCTGAGTTTACTTAAAGTACTTCAGTTTAAATGTTTAGTCTCAAAGGGATTTTAACTTGATATTGCACTGTTCTGTCGTCGTTTAATCGCTATGATAGCTTCTGGTCACCTCATTCCGTGACGGTACCACGGAATATTCAGTAGATTGTTTCACCTTCACTGGACGATATTGCCTATTGCTGATTTTGACACTTTAAGTAGGCTATTCAAGTTGTCTGTGTTTGCGATGCAATGTAGCCCAATTAAACTGTGAACCTCTTATCCCCCCCTGATCAGTTTGTATAGCCTTTTGCATATTGTGAAATTCTGTGATGGCACCACGGATTATTCCGTGGTGGACACACGGATAACCGGATCACTTGCGCTCCCCCAATTGACGTCGTTTTATAATTTGGAAACGTATATGGCTTTAAATATTCCGAGTTTACTTAAAGTACTTCACTTGAAATGTTTAGTTTTAAAGGGATTTTAACTTGATATTGCATTGTTTAATCGCTATGATAACTTCTGGTCACCACGTTCCGTGACGGTACCACGGAATATTCAGTAGATTGTTTCACCTTCACTGGACGATATTGCCTATTGCTGATTTTGACACATTAAGTAGGCTATTCAAGTTTGCGATGCAATGTAGCCCAATTAAACTGTGAACCTCTTATCTCCCCTGATCAGTTTGTATAGCCCTTTGCATAACATTCTGTGATGGCACCACGGATTCTTCCGTGGTGGACACACGGATAACCGGATCACTTGCGCTCCCCCAATTGACGTCGTTTTATAATTTGGAAACGTATGGCTTTAAATATTCTGAGTTTACTTAAAGTACTTCAGTTTAAATGTTTAGTCTCAAAGGGATTTTAACTTGATATTGCACTGTTCTGTCGTCGTTTAATCGCTATGATAGCTTCTGGTCACCTCATTCCGTGACGGTACCACGGAATATTCAGTAGATTGTTTCACCTTCACTGGACGATATTGCCTATTGCTGATTTTGACACTTTAAGTAGGCTATTCAAGTTGTCTGTGTTTGCGATGCAATGTAGCCCAATTAAACTGTGAACCTCTTATCCCCCCCTGATCAGTTTTGTATCCCTTTGCATATTGTGAAATTCTGTGATGGCACCACGGATTATTCCGTGGTGGACACACGGATAACCGGATCACTAGAGGCAGGCTTGATCAATCAAACTCCCCACCTCTCCATCCATCAGCCTTAGTTTAAATACTATTTGGACTAATTTACTATTATTATTATTATTATTTATTTTTTTTACTGTTCACGGAATTGACAGATAGGCATATACAAACAACAAAACACGATAAAGATTAATAATAAATGAATGTTAAATCAGATGAGTCTGTTGCCATGACGGCGACACGTCACACTTCCGTACGCGCATCCTAGAATTTCGCGGTTTTTACAGCCATTGCGAGGATCACCTCTACAGATCGGTATGTATCTCAAGCCTGCGTTACGTATTTATTTACATCACCTTTATTGTTTATTGCGTTCACCCTGGGGATTAGTTTGTGTTTGTTGTGTTGCAATAGAACTCACACTGTTGAGCTAAAACGTTTCTCCATAAAGATTAAAATTAAAATTACACCATCATAGAGACAAATGTTCTCTTTGTTTTCTTTTGATTCAAATGTAATTAGTAAATAACTGTAGTCCAATATTTGTGAGTTAATTAATGTCTTTTTTTCTCAGAGATCTAATGATGCTTTCTTGTCTGTTCTACAGATTATTTGCTGTTCTTCATAAACTCTTTTATATAGACTCTTACATAGAAAACAAAGGCACTTTTAAGAGCCACTCTTTCAATCTCTCTGTCTCTCTCACTCTGTTTCTCTCTAGTCTCTCACTCTCACTCAGCCTCCCCTCCCCCTCACACACGCGCACACACACACACACACACACACACACACACACACACACACACACACACACACACACTCATCTTCATATCTGTATTGTGTGTCTATTGTCTGTATTTTTGTATTGTATCTGTGAGTGTGCACCATGTCGGAAAAACACTCAAGAGTCTTTGAAGATCCCAGTGAGGTCAGGGGGCATATGGCTGCCGAAATAAGCAAGGCTCTTCTCCATGAGGCCAGGGTGAGACATTTTTATACACTTACACCCATGTCTTACAAAATTACATATTGTTTGTTTGTTGTAGTTGCTGTTGAGGTATGATGTTCTACACATTTAATGTATATTGGAGTAGTGTAGTATTTTATATTTTGTAGTTTTTGATTTGTGTTTTTTTATTGTTAGTTACTTTGGAAAAAAGCATCCATCAAACATAACCATAAGTTAGTCTGATATTCTAGCAGAAAACATTAATATTTTATTTTCATATAGGCTGCAATGGCAATGGCAATGGAAAGCCATGTCCCTCAAAAAAGAAAGAGGACTATGAAAAAGAAAGCAGTCGCAAGCGCAGCGGCCATAAGTAACAGACGTAAGAAACGTCAAAAAGCAGAACGCCGTGCATTAGGTTTGTTGTTTATAGCACTGTTGTTATAGTTTAATAACGGTAATTATCTAAATGTTGGTGAGTGAAAAGATGGTTTGAGCTCACTGAGCCAGATGTATGATGGAATTTTGTGAATTTTCTGGACTAAAATATATGATGCTTTAAGACCCTGATAGAATAGATAACCAAATGTATTGGCCTTTACAGCTTCCGAAGTTCAATTGAACACAGTGTCTGAGGAAGTCCCTCAGATAGAAGAAGAGATGACTGCAAGTCTTGGTGAGTATGTCTGTGTAATATCCCTAAGACTACATTTCCTATTCCTCCATATAAACAACTTTTCTAATGACCTTGTAAACTTTTCCTTGATTCATTGTTGTTGATGTCTCACACTTCTTCTCCACGCAACTACATTAAAAGTGGTTTGTGTTTCTATTTTGTTGTAGACAGAACATGTGCATTATATTCTGATTTTTGACAATTCTGCACTCAGTGCTTTTGCAGAGGCGTTAATTCTTGCCTAGTTTGGGAAGTGAAGTGATAGACACTCCAACTTTTCATTTCAAACTGGTATATTATCGGAAGCATATTACATGGTTTGTGATACCATGAGCAAGTCCATATACAGTACATTAAACCTACATTGAATGGACACTGTAGTGTATGGCTTGGTCAAAGTCAGATTTTAAGTCATAATTATTGTCGTACCATTCAGTATTAAGTCATTTTGATCCATTGTGCCTTCACTCAATCGAAGGGTTGTTTAACAGTTATTTATTTATTTTCATTTATTTTCAGAAACGCGTCTTCAAGAGTTAAGGGACACTCTTGTTGAGGTTAATGTGGCAGCTGAAAAAACAGCATGGGCACAGCGGCAGCTACACGCTGATACAAGGGCAAAAGCAGCAAGGCCAGTGCTGCTTGATGCTAAACTGTCCGCTGAAAGAGACATCAACCAAAAATGCCACAGGTGCGGCGCTGGAGAGGCAGTAATTAGGTGCCTGGATTGTGTGCCACTGGACATGGAGTTTCTATGTGGAGGATGCGACATGGAGGCTCACAAAAAGAATGTGTTCCACGGCAGGGAGGCACTTTTCCATGGCTACCTGGAGCCTATTCCCCCCACAAAGGCTGTGGGGATGGGTGAAAATGGCCAGCCTCACTTTTGTGAGCAGGGTATGTGTTTAATAACAATTTCTGTTGACTAGTAAAGAGTAATTACACAAATATTCTTTGTTGATAGACTTTGTCAATGGAAAAGGATTAAACTCTTAATTTGAATCTCTCTTTGACTGAAGAAATTGTTTTTGTTTGGCTTTGACTATGAAACGTGCTATTAGTAAGAAAACAGTGATAATGACATATGGTAGAGCTATTTTGTAGATGTTTGTTTTGAATCACTAGTATAGATATACCTTCTCGATTGAGGAAAAATGTAACAACCTCTTTGCATTGCAGTATGTCAGTTGCCCTTGCCCGCACGTAGGGCAATATGCGAGTGCACCCATGAGATTGAGGTCACCTCTGGCAAGCATATTTCTGTGGTCACCATGAATGGTAAGTTTGAAAAGTCCTGCTTTTTGTTTTGTTGTACTGCAGAAGTTAACAATTGCAATCAAGGCAAAGCTTTTCTCATGAATAATATACCAATTACCAAATGCCAATGCCATATCAAATACTACAGTGAATGAATAATGCACAGTTGAGTTGGAAAAAGTTGATTCTTTGAAGCACGTTTAATGTGTCTCTTTTTTCACAGGACGATATGATGTCTGTTTGCCCCGTAAAGTTTGTCCTACCTGCCTTGTGGAATGGACCCCAGGGGTGAAAGAGCTCCTTAGGTATCGTTACTGGCCAAGCACAACAAACTGCCAGACACTATATAGTTTTGACGTCTTCGAAGCATTTGCTCACCTTAAAGTATCGGCTCCTTCGATGTCAAGAAATGCCTTTTTAAAGCTACTGGAGCACCGTTCTGTTCAGGCTGGAAGGGTAGATCTGCTTGAATCATTGTAACACATAATCATATTACTGTATCTGTAATATTGTAATATTTATTTTCTGTAAACACTAATAATTTTTTTTATGTCATAGCCGGGAAATGTCTGTGCAGATACGTTCCAGAAAAGTTTTTTCGAATATTGCTTTTGCAAGCATACAGAAGAGGTGATGTGTGAAGTAAATGACTTTTACTGTCCAGCATGTCACCCAGACATGTTGGCAGTGTGTTGCGATGGCAATCGCAAACATTATCGCTTCAAAAAATCAAGGGGGTATGTTCATATTACACAGGCATTAATGTCAATATCAAAACCACAGCAATGTCATAGAAATAGTTGCATGTAGAGTAATGTTTGGTCAGTTAAAAAAGGATTTTTTTTTGTGATCAATTTTAATGGACAGAAATGAGGAACAGTCTCTGTACAAGGGATTATTTCTTGCCAAAGATGAGGAGGTATCAGCCTTTCTAAACAACGTCAGAGGCAGCAGCATGACAAGAGTATGTGTAATATTGCATATTAAGACAGTATATCTACTGCTTATGTTTGTGTCTTTTCTGTTTTCTATTTGTTAAGACGAGTGATATCTGACTTTACAGGCAGATAACAGTGGAACATGTGGTGTTTCAAGGTTCAGGGCGAGTAAGGAGACGTCAAAAAAATCATCGTCCAAAATAGATGAAGAGGGGATACAAGTGGCAGTCTGCAGGTATGTGAGTAGATCATAAGTGCATAAGCAATTGTACAGATGCCACTTGTCACACGCTGTGGAAACTCAGTTGTGGATATATGTATCAGAGTCGTGTTTAATTTCCTTATGGGAAGTAAAGTCCTTTCCATCCTTCGGATGAGACATTAAACAGAGGTCCTGACTCTCTGTGGTCATTAAAAAATCCCAGGATGTCCTTTGAAAAAAGAGTAGGGGTGACATCCTGGCCAAATTTGCCCCTTGGCCTCTGCCCATCATGGCCTCCTAATCATCCCCATATTGGCTTCATCACTTTAATTATTTAATATTTAATTACACTTGAATTATTATTAAAGTAAATCCCGTTAATATATTTTTTTCCCAAGAACATTGTTTTAAAGCTAAGTTAGTCACATATGTACAGATTGATGGGGAAATGTGTGTGTGGGGGAGAGAGAGAGTGTGTGTGTGTGTGTGTGTGTGTGTGTGTGTGTGTGTGTGTGTGTGTGTGTGTGTGTGTGTGTGTGTGTGTGTGTGAATGGATATAAGCTTTGAATAGAGGGTTTTGATTAGTTTTGCTTTCCACAGGTCTTATTGTGTAAATTGATTATTAACCATATTGCCCTCTTGTGTATCAGACACGGGATATTGCTGCGAGGACTGAACCACTACCGTGGCGAGGTCTTCGCCTACCCAATGTTTTTACAGAGGGAATTGTCAGAGAGGGCCAATGTCACTTTCTTCTGCATGGATGTTGTCTGCAGGTAATTTTTCTATTATCATATTGAAACTCGATCAACCTACTGTACATTAAATGACAAATGCCTGTTTTTTTTTCACTCGTTTTATATTGATGGCCAGGCAAAGTTTTAGTTAATGCCTACTAATGCTGTGCTTCTTTTTAGGTACTGGCCATACCTAAGCAAAGTGACTGAAGAATCATCAGATCTTCAACCGCTGATGGAAATGAGGCCATTTCTCAGTGTGATGCATGCCAAAGCTCATACAGCAAAATGCGAGGTACCTCAAATTGATACTGAAATTCAGATGCGAAAAGTTGAGCAATGATTATTTTTTATTATTTTAACCTGGTATTAGTGGCAATATACTAAATTGTAAGTCTGTGATTATGATATCTTATGTAGTATATTTTGCAGATAAAATATGACACCTTTAATGTGAAAGTGGTTTTAATGTGCACATAATTCATGATTGCATAACATTAGATTTTTAAAGTTATGGTATGAAATTAATCCAACACTATGCTGCAGGTGAGATGGGGTGGCAGGAATCAGGATGGAGCAGGGAACACTGTTGGAGAGGAAGTTGAACAAGTATGTTATTACCGACATTAATTGTAACTATGTAGATATAGGAGACTTCACTGATACATTTATGTGAGAGACAAGCAGAGTGTGAAGGATAAAGTACATCAGGGTATCAAACAAAGATCCATGCTTGCTCGGATGACCATCAGATCACTATCTGAACTGTAGTTGCAACACACATTATGTCTGAGTAAAAAGTGAAGTCAGCAGTGGTGGTTTATGCATGATGCATCACTATTTCAAGCTTCTTTCCCTCTGAGCTGCACTATTTAATTATATACACTCTTTTGATCCTGTTAGGGAAATTCAGTCTCTGCATTTAACCTATCCGTGAATTAGAGACGCACATACACAGCACACAGTGAGGTGGCACAGACTATCTCCTAACCACTTAAAAGCAGTGGTGGACAGTCAGCTGCTGCGGCGCCCGGGGAGCAGTGAAGGGTTTAGTGTCTTGCTCAAGGGAATCTTAGCCGTGGATGTGGACGGGACTGCGATGTTCAACAACTTTCCCCACCAACTTTCACTTTTTACACAACCACTTTCCTCTTGGTCGGCATTCGAACAAGTCGAACGCCCAAGGCACTAACCAGTAGGCAATGGTTGACTTTCCAACCTTTCATGGGATTCTATGAAAATGCCGACTGTCACAGCTCTGGCATGCCATTGTGAGGTTTTAAAATGTAGACCCAATTGGCAAGATCCAGCATTGCTCCCAACTTTGAAAAATTGGGCTCGATCTTTCCAATTTGATGTCTATGGCTATGGCTGAAAGGGTGTGGTTGTTTTAGTTTGCATGGCATTCTAAGGTGGAGAGCTAGTTGACGATAAGATATTACTTAAATATTAAGTATGGCTACATGTTCACATATACATATGTTTTGGTTTATTTGTTGTTGGATTTTTTGGTAATGTTATATAGAAATGCATTCATTTCTTTATTGTTTATCTAGGTAAACAGCTTTCTCTCCAGGGCAGCTCTTGTCACAAAGTACATGACAAAGGCAGGTTGGTATGACACATTACAAACCATACGCTGTGATGAGGTATTTCTGACTTCTAAAATGTCATTTTCCTGTTCTCCTTGCACTAAAGTAATTGTTGTGTTAGGTCGTGTCTAACTGCAATGGTCTTTCTCAAGTAAATTGATCCAATCACGCATGCAGATTTATTTTTTTAATCAGGGAGAGAGAATATGCTCACTCAACAGGCCATGGGGTGGAACAGAAAAAAGACAGAGAATCTTCACAAAGTCTTGGCCTGCAGATACATCAAAGTAAGGACATTTCCTAATGGTCCTCTTGCCTGACACAACATACATTTTAACAACAAACAGCAGAGCTGTAGTCCATCCATCTGTAATGAGCTCATTCATCCATTCATTTATAAACTGTAGGTGAAGGAATTTCTTGATCCCGGTATTGGCTGAAAGCTTGCATGATATTTATTTTTATTTTTGTGTGATTTAAAGATCTCCGAGAGGGCAAAGCTGGAAGTTGCCAGCTTCAGTGATTTCCGCCAGAAGAATAACATCACTGAACAAACAGCAAAGCAGTGGGTGTGTGATGTTCAGCAGTGGGCACTCACAGGTAAATCATGCATAGTGCTCAGACTTTTCACAAATACAACTGTTAATTACTTTGTTCCAATATGAACTACATAAGGTGATCAGAATTTTTTAAATGAAACAATTGCTTAATTGTGTTACCTATTTAGAGCCAGGGAGCACAACAGAACAGGGAGCAACAGAGGACCTCAGGGCTGAGATAGAAAGTATCATAGTGGCCCTGCTACGCAAGAAGCAGGACCTCTATCGTCAGCATGGTTGGTTGACTGATATTCAAATGGTACATTGCAAAAGCAAACAAACAAAAACTGTTTTCCTGATAGTTTTCTTATTTCACTTTGCAGATAGCAACCAGACAAGACAGAGAAAAAGAAGAAAAATAAGAGAATTAAAAAAAAAAATGAAACAAAAGATCCTGCTGTACAATGCTAGTGCAGAGGATACAATTGACGAGGAGTTGGCCTCAAATTTGACAGAGGACTACATCCTGCCTTGGGAGAGACGTGAGGATGGTATGGTAGTCCTGACATGTTCTCTAAAATGTATGCCTGAACATAAACAAAAAAAAAAATAACAGTGAAGTGCGCACACTGCATGCTAGATAGATTTATTAAAAGCACAACGTTTCGACCATCAGGTCTTAATCAGGTGCAAATGATGCAACATTTGCACCTGATTAAGACCTGATGGTCGAAATGTTGTGCTTTTAATAAATTTATCTAGCATGCAGTGTGCGCACTTCACTGTTTTTTTTTATTTATTTTTTTTATGTTATTTTGATGTCCTGCACCTGAGCCCAATTTTGGTGTTTGGGATGTCCATACCAGTTTTGAAATTTTGGCCTTATAACTTAATCATCATAAATACTAAATTACTTTTTCATATTTCCATCAATTCCCTCTACCTAAAGGTCACTCCTTCAGGTTAAAACGGTCTCTTTTTGACCAAATGATGCTTATTAGACGCCTTGAGGAGGAGCAGAGCATCCTGGTGAAGGAGATGTCTCAACACATCACGTCTCTCCGTAAGGAGATAAAGGGAGTGGAGAAACTGAAAGAGAACATCAGAATGGGCTGTAAGTCAAATTTGGATTTTTTTTTTTTTTTCTCACTAACACTATAGTCCCTTTTCTACAGACTGGTACCAGTTCACCTCACCACAACACGACTCTACTCGGTTTGGTTTCAAACATTTCGTTTTCCACTGCATGAAAGTACCATTTCATGTAACTGGTTCCTATAAGTAAACTATCCTAGCATCACCAACGTGGAAAAGATGGTAACAGCAATCACTACAGCAGAACAGATCAAATCAAAAGTATTCTGAATTCATCACAATACACATTTTTGGGGAGATGGCAATATTTACTCTATCAGCGTCCTGTCATGCTAACACTGAGCTGTTGCTGAGGGCATGCTCAGAACGTTAACATTACGATGCTAGCGATAACAATGACCACAGAGCTATCTCCAATATTTACACATCATTGTTGGAACTTCAACAGAAGTGGAACCAAAAGTGCTTGGTACCAGAGTCAAGTGGAGCTGGTACCAGTAGCTATATGCATATGACAATAAAATGGCCTTGAATTCCGTGTTTAAGTTTTCTTGCAACAAATAAACAAAAAACAAAACAAGAAATTGAGTAACATCTTTCTGTCATGTGTGGTTCTACATGCTATAATTTTGGAACAATACTTGTAATTCTTATGTTTATGTATGTTACAGATTTTGGTGACATGTCAGAGGATGCTGCAGCTGGTTTGAAAAGTGTCCTCATGCGGAGGTCCTCTGCACTGGAGAGTTTATGCCAACAAGCTGTGAGCACGTATAGTGCTATAGTTGATGACCTCCAGTTACAGGACACAGAATGCAGAACGGACACTGATGATGAATATGACCTTAGTAGTCCAGAGTCAGAAGAAGATTAGAAAGGAGACCATTCTGTTTTGTTTTTTGTTTTGTTTTGTTTTTAAAATCTGTAAACTTTACATTATCTCTCACCCTCCCTAAATCATAACAACTCCTACCCAGAACAGTGCTTGTTCATTCTTCACACATCAGGCAAAAGATACAGAGGCATCACTAGCAGGAACATTATGATTCAGGGATAGTACCTACCCCAGGTTGCGTGGCCACGCCTTCCTATGCACATCCGCTCGATTATCATCTCCCTACAGTACTAGTTTGGATTTGATTCTGATTCCATTGAGCTGGGCTGAGTTTCACGATAACGTTGTCTCTTAGCGCGCTACGAAAACTCTTAAGGTATAACTTAACTGAAGGTATACCATTTCTAGGCGTGTTCCCCGAACTATACCTTAGGAAGCTGTTTAAGATATACCTTCTTACGTGCGCCGTTACCCGGCTCTGTCCGTGTCGATGGTGCTGAATCTGCTGATATCGATGCCTCGAGAATCAATTATTCTCTCGTGCAGAGGCTGTTTATGTGAGAAAGCGGTGTTCTTTATAAAAGAAGCACTTCAGAAATAGTTGAAATTGCAATTATTAGGGCTCATGGGATATTATAAAAAATAACCCAAACTATAATAGCCTATTATAGCCAAGCCTACATATTTTAAATTGTATCATATATTGCTGCCATAATAACCATTTCAATTATTTATGCGCTTTCTTCTCTTTCCCATTTTTGTTCGCTGAGGTGGAGCTGTGGTGAAATATTGTTCTTGTAAATACTTTCCAGCATTTCAGTAATAAAAGTTTAAATCTAACGTAGCCTACGGTGCTCGGCAGTGATCAAAAATGATTTAAACAGTGGATTTTGAATCTCTTCTTGTAAACTCGGACATGTGGATTCAGACGGCAATTAAATTAACGTACGACCTGTTTGTAAAAAAAACAGTAGGTACTAATTTGGCCAGGGTTTTTTACGCGGGTTGGGTGAGAAAAAACACTGATATTATGGATTCGGACTATAATAACCGACTTACTGTACGAGACCATGAGAAACAATATTAGCGTCCGAATAGGACTTAACTGACAGTAGCCTATGCTTTCACTGGCCTTTAAAAGTGCTCTTTAATTAAAATAAATGTATAGAATTTTATTATATATAATAATATAATTAAAATTCTATTAACAATCAGTGTAATGACAATTTTATTCTTTGCATGAAAACACTTGAATTAGCCTAATTGAACACTGTCTGGGTGTATTAAAACTTCAGAATTATATTCATATAGACCTGCAACAGTGATAAGGTAAAGCTAAGAGTGGTCCAGACCAACCTTACGGAAGTATGACTTACAGAAGGTATGCTTAACTAAGAACGTTTCGGGAAACACGTATTAACGATAAGGTACAGCTTAATGTGTAACTTAAGAACGACGTAGCGTTAAGAAGGTTTCGGGAAACCCAGCCCTGGTTGTCTGGTTGTCTCCGGTGGAAAGGAGTTGTGAACGCTGATTTAGAATGCTATCAGTCAAGGGATGATCCTATCTTTTTAAACTTCAACACCTCCAGCAAGCAATAATTCATCGCTACCGAATGGCCAGACCCAGGCTACCTTTTATTACCAGGCTACCCCCCAGGCTATCAGACACGTAAATATGCACTAACCCTATGATAATTCAGTTATCAACATTAGGTTTTGTTAAATGTGAAACTATTTTGCACTGCAACTTCATGTACTACAATCATGAGTGTGTACACTATATCAATGCAATATCTACTGAATGGATTGGCCCTCTGCATGGACTGTTGGACATGGACTGTTTTATGCATTCTGGACTGTGACTTTTCAACCTCAACTTCAGCACTTAAAGGACAATATGGAGCTCATTAATGCTCTATTGAATTTTCTTGTGTTGGATGTGTGTTGTGGTACATGTGAGCACACAAAGAGAGATTTCTTTCAACTGTGGAAATGGCTACAATAAACTTGAATGTGAATTTGAAAATGTCATAAATTATTTGTGATTGTAATTGAAGTGCATAAAGTACATAATTGCCTAGTAGTCTTCATTGAAAATCTACATTTTACAGTATACTGTCACATAATAAAAACTCTTCAGGATGCTGAAGTGGCACTGGTGAAATACATCAAAATCATTAATTGTCCATGGGACCTGGTGTCACTTGGCAGTATTTAACACGCTGTGATGGACTTGACAGGTTAGAGCTTTGATAAAAAGCCATGAATCTGTTATTCATATATTCAAAACAAATGTATTTAAGCAGGATAGTATTCAAATTAATATGAAAAAAGTGAACCTTTCATTAAGGGTGCTGATAGGTTCAGAGTTGGAAACAGGACAAGATCGTAGCCAGTGTCTGAAAGTATAATAAAGCTGCATGCCAGATGTCCACCACTACTGTTGTCACTCATGGATCCCTATCAGTTTGCTTACAAGGCTGTGGAAAATACCATCAACCTAGCTGTTTACTCTGCTACGAGTCAATTAACACCTATGCATGCATAACTTAGCATAGAACATGATAGATCCTCTCAATCTGTTCTCCAGCCTGCAAGTCATGAGCAGCAATATAGCTCTGTGTCACTTGATACTTGACTATCAGAGGAATATAATTTAATCAATTTTAACAATACGGAAGCATGCCCTCAACACGGATAGGCCACCACAAGGCTGTAAGGAGGCAGTAGGAGCAAAAACTGTATTCTACTGTCGCTGGTGGCTCGTGCCACTCACCTACTGTCCTGTACACTGTCCTGCGCCACTCACTTATTGTCCTGTGCCACTGGTTTATGGTCCCGCACCACTGTCCCGTGAGACTTACAAATTGTTAAAAACCTAACCCTGAACCCTAAACCTAATCCTAGGACAGTGACAAATGACTAGGGACAGTAGGCACATCAGACGAGACGGGACATTGGGTGAGTGCCATGTGAGAGTAGGCAAGTGTCACAAAACAGCATGAGTTGTGTAGGACAGTGCATGGGACAGCAAGTCAGTGGCACAGCTGTGCACAGGACAGGTGGCATAAGACAGTTGATGAGTGGCGCAGCACAGGTCACGAGGCAGTGGATCAGTGGTGCAAACTACCAGCAACTATTGCTCCTACTGCTGGAGGAGAAACGACCAAGATCAAGTTTGCAGGTGATACCCCCATCATCAGTCCCATCAGAGATGAGTCTAAGTGCTCCATGGAGGTGAATTGGGATGTAGAATGGAGTACCAACAGCAAATTTCATCTTGAGAAGGATGCCAAAGTCCCAGTTATTATAGTTGACTATCCCATAACCCTGATACTCTCTGATACTCCCCCTGATGTCTCACATCAGACATAATTAATTGAATTGAAATGGGATATTAACATCCCACCTTATGAACAGGCACAAAAAAAAAAAAAAAAAAAACATTAAACACAACAAACTCTTCTAAAGCCATATATCTTATTCATCACTGCCTGGTATGGAAGGTCTGACAGACAGTCACACTGAATGGAAATGAGAGAGGATTGACACAAAAGTCCCTGTATTTAGAAATAATGTATATATGCATAATTTCCAGTGAATAAAATAAAATTATGAAAGGATATTTAAAGGTCTTCTTGTTGTAACCCCCCTTCCCCCCTAATTAAGTCTAATTTCATTATATATTATTTTGACCCAGCCCTTCCCTGGATACACATCAGCTTAACCACTATCATGCAAGGACAAATTTAATATTTTGGCAGCATTTACACTACCCATGTTAAAGTGTAGATTTGTCTTTGTGTTTTCTATAAAGATGGTCTGCTCAACATCAAGAGAAAAAAGGACATTACACCTGTGACTGAGCAGTAATAACTACCACTATGATGGGGAAACTGATGGGAGTCATGGGACAGGACAGTGAGGACACTGTAGGAAGGATGAATAAGAACCTGGTCACTGTAAAGGATATACACTATTGTCCATGAGGCAGATTCTGTCCATTATGACTGGTATTAGCAAACATCCCTATTTAACAAATGAATGGAGGACATAATCCATATTAATCACATCTAGAGTGCATTCACCTCTAGCAACTACTATAGTGTATTATGGTTAGGAATTAATAGGAAGATTCATTGTATACAACAGCCTGCTTTGTCTTAGTAGATTACTGTAGCCTATGACATTTCATCACATGACCTGGAGCATTTTGCTTTGTTGTTTAAAGTTATTGCAATTCAGCAATGACTGACTGTCATTGAGCTGAGCCCCATTTCATACATAACTTGAACCATGTTTGAGAGACAATGAGCCCTATTTTAACGATCTGAAACGCAAGTATCAAACGTGTAATGCAAGTAACTCTGGGATCTTGGGCGCTATTGCTATTATACCAGCGGGACTCTTGCACCCGACGCAAATCTAAAATGTGTTGGTCTGAAGTAGCTACATTATTCATAGGTGTGGTTTGGGCGTAACGTGAAATAAACCAATCAGAGCGACATCTCACATTCCCTTTAAGAGCAGGCGGGCTTGTTCCATTGATTATAACGGCGGATTTGCCAGACGCGCGCCAGGAGCGGTTCACAGCCGAGGAGACCGACGTTCTCGTCAGGGCCGTAAAAGACGTGACTTTGGGGATGGAGAACACACAGGCGTTTAAACAGGCGTATAAAAATTTGGGTAAATGTGTAAGCTAGATTATGCCTATTTTTTCTCATATTCATGGACACAACAATGATTCCCCTTGTATGTGAATATTTTTTTCTTGTAATAATGTATGGTTTTCTAAAAATGAGAACTGCTGCGTCTGTGTGTAGGCTAGATGAGATAAGCAAAGTGTGCGCGTTGTGCACACTCTACATTGATTGCATTGATGCGCAACGCGCCACTGATTTTAGAATATGTTTTTTTCCTAGTCAGTGGCGAAATTGTTTTCTAAACCTGCATAATAGAACCAGGGAACGTTTGCACCGAAACACGCCTCCTCTTTGCGCTGAACCGCCCCAGGGAGCGCAAGTTCATTCCCTAATTTACCGACGTGCGTCTGTGGAGGAAAAGTCCACTGTGCGCGGGTGCAAAATAGTAATGATACATGTGTCGGTGACGGTGTACAGTCAATTGCGCTGGGTGCAAGATAGGGCCCCGAGTGTCACTTTCTGTCAACTGCCCACAGCCTGGTTGCAGTGTTCTTTTTTTACCTGGCAAAAGAACCGGGCCCCAAGTTCCCATTTTAGAGAATAAAGTAAACGTTTGCTACTTAACAGCCCAGACTCTTCAGCAATGTAACCATTGGTACCACAATGAAGACGTGTGCAAGGTGTGCAACTTGAAAGGGACTATAGTGTGTACCAGTCTTTGACAGCAAGAGGAAGGAATTAAATGAAAAGTAGTTCCAGTACTGACTAAAGACACAGTAGAAATGATCAACATACAAGAGATTAGAAAAAACTAGCATGTGTAATACAAATGGGTCCCCAGTACTATTTACCAACAAGCCCAAATGATGTTAGTATGATGCCTACTAAAGGAAAAGCTTAGTATATTCATTCAAGTCTTCATGTACATCCTAGTATACAAATGACAACAATCTTTGCTAGGTATCACTTACAGTACATGAGTGTGAGTGATGTCTGTTAGACATGACATGGAAAAGCTTAGTAAATACAAATCTTTATTAAATCCATAAAAAACTTACCAAAAATGAACAAATAACATAAAAAACAAAACTTAACATTGTATTTGTGTGTGGGCGTGAGCACCACAGAAATGTTTGTTTTTTTGACAGAAATGTGTGTCTGAACGTTTTCCGAGAGCATGTGAGAAGGACACTTGTGAGGATCAATTAACATATAAGAGCACTGCACTTTTGTGTAGATTTTATGACAGAGCGAGAGAGTGTACGCGTCTGAAAGTATCAATCAGTTTCCCAGGTTGGAGGCCAGGTTTTCCCGCTGAAAAATGACAAGAGATAGGTGGTTAGTGAAAAAGGTATGAATAATGACTTCACATTCAATGCTGTAACGTCTACACTAGTAAACTACACTGCTGTAATACTATTACACAATATTAGAGTATTCAATAGGAGTGATTCTAAGATTAACCATAGGCCTAAAAAAATGAAAATAGCATCTAGAGTTTTCAATAAACAAAGGAAAATATCTAGACAACACCGTTTACAACTGGTAACTGTTTACTCATAACCTAATAAAATTAAGATAGTATACAGTAGTATACAGTAGATTGCAAAGACTTGAGAGTGAGAGTAGGGTTGGTAACGAATAGTATAGAATATAGAGTATAGAATAAAATTATAAGCATCATGATCACAGGCTACGGCTATAGGTCAATAGATGTTATTCAGCAGTTCCCCTTGAATCTAAATGTCAAAGTACACTTGAGACATGTTTATTTTCCTTTGATTTGTTTTTTGGCTCAATGTCATCTGTCAAACACAGTAGTTCTAACCAACTGGTTTAGTTGCCATGCAACGTGTTTTCTTTGAAGTTGCTGGAAGGTTTGTGTTGTGTCAATGTAAAAAATGGGGTATAGTAAGGGTGAAATGTCCAAGCGAGGGTACCATACCATAGATCGCAGGGCATCCAATCATACAGGAGTTCGGTCTTCCCCTGTGGAAGGCAAAAAAAGACATGGAAATGTGCTACATGAAATATTGCACACAGACTTACAATGCAAACTTAAATTGAATGATTTGCAGTGACATTAGGTGATCAGTTTTCAAATAATTTCAGTAATTTAAAATGTATTGTAAGAGGAAAACCCCTTGAGATGTGGCATCTAGTTTTCGAGGGGGCCTCTGATGCATGATTGTTTTAGAGAATGCACAAATAAAAATTTGTTTCCCTCCCTACACAAACAATTTCACACTCACTTTTTAATAATCTAAAAAATGTTTGCCTATCTTCCTTTGTGTGCCAGTTTTCTTTAAAATTCCAAAAACCTTATTACATTTTGTTTTACTTATTTGGAAATGAGACATTTGTACCACTCACTCTGAGACATTTTAAATTTTACTAAACATAATACTCAATGATAATCATTCACATTAAACCATATGTATTCTTGTGTGACTTTTTGGTGTGCATGAGAGAGAGAATGAAATGCAGATTAGGTGAGACTGCATGAGGGGGAGGTCAAATGTTAATTTCCAGCAAGATCCTTTGTCTTATTGAGCAGTGGTCGTTCTTCAACCAGTTTTTCAATTTTTTTTGTCTTACACGATTAAAGATAATAGGAACATGAATATTCCCCAGAACAACACCAATCAGGTCCATATTCTGATTACTTGCAAGCAATAGTCTGTCAGGATAGCAACCATCATATAGTTAACAGGGAAGAGGGTTCCCACCCTTTCTAAGCATCAAATTTAAGGACCTTTCAAGGATAATTCTACACTTTTAAAATGAAAATGTTTAGAGACATAGAGACAAGGCGTAATCTTATCGAAGTGACAACAAAGAATTCTCTGGTGATACAATTGGCACTATTGCTATGGACATGCATTCGAAATTTAGCAATAGGACACACTCCACTGTGACTACAGGAGATTCAGTGTTAGCTTTGCTGACATCTAAGCAGATGATGCGGGTCCCACCAATTATGGTTCGCTTTAGTTTAATTTATGATGCTGAGTAACTTATCACTTAACCCGCTGGGGTACCTGGGCCTTGAGTAGTGTGCCCAAGAAGGCAGTTTTAGGGCGGGCTGAAAGAGAAAACGGTGCATTCCAGCGCGTAACATACGTCACGACCAAGCAGTAGCGATTGGTTGAAGCAGAAAGTATCTACCTACCGGGAAGCAAATATCCCAATGGATAGGTTCCAGGCGCTTTGCACAAAGTGAAATAATGTGAAAGCGTTTGGTGCATCAGGCTAAGAATGGACATCATAAGATGGTCAAACTAAACCATCAAATCTCATGCAAAAACATGAACTGGTAAAAAAATGGCTGATCAAACCAGCTTCAAAACATGCTTAGGCTAGCCAAGATGTATTTTCTGTAGGGAAGGCATCATATCAGATAACACAATCTAACTACCTCTCCAATCCTACCTTTCTCTGCCTTGTCCGGATTATGCCACGGTATGGGTGCACATCCCGATTGTTGTGGGGGCAATCTTTCTGTTTTGTTCTCACTGTACAACATAAGTACATAGAGTAGTGAATGATAAATGATAATCCAAATGCAAATGTAGCCTTGAAAAATACTTGATACTTGAAAAACTTTACGTATCTACAACATGAAGACTGCATACAATTAATATGGAAATTAATTAAACCAATAATATTAGGAAGACCTGCACAACAAATCAATTCATACTCTGTGTTGATAAGGTAAAAAAGGGCAGAATATCAGATGTCAGATTTTAATTCACCTTTCTTTCTCTGATTTTGTCTTGTCCCTATATAAACAAATAGACTTGGTTCAGTACAGTACAGATATTTGAAGCTTAAGCATATTCTTTCAAAGATAAAGAACAGAAATAAAGCTGAAGCGCTTAAGACCTTGTGCTGTAGGAGGTTGGTTAAAATCCTGTTCCTGATCAGCCATAGTCACAGCCCCCTGGTCCATGCATATGGTGGCTACTGAATCTGAGGATGAGTGGAGAGATAGTGTTGTCTATCATAATATACAATTAAGTCATAACAGAGATCTGAGAAAAAAGAGCTTAAAGCGATACTCCAGAGTACATCCAATCATAGCCCTGTTGTTTAAGCTTCCCAAGTGCTGTTGGTAGGAAGAAGAATGTGATAATTTGGTACAACATAGACCACATAGAAAACCATCTGTTTGCGCTAATACAATGACACTATGAGCTCACTTTCAGTTTATTTTCTCATGGTACCATTCAGAGTAAACTTCCTGTTCTCTGTTTGGTCTATGTTGTACCAAATTCTCTCGTTCTTGTTCCTACTGACAACATACAGTGAGCTAAAATAACAGGGCTATGGTTGGAGGTTCTCTGGACACTGTAACACCTTGTCCTGTAGGAGGAGGGCTAAGATTCAATTCTGGACCATCCTCAGTCCCAGCCCCCAGGTCCAAATTCATGCCGGCTGTCAAATCTGAGGATGAGAATGAGTGGAAAGAAGATGTTGTCTCTCAAAAGTGTATACACAGATTACATAATATATAGTACAATTAGGGGCTGTATTCACAAAGAATCTTAGGGATGAAAGTATCTCAACATTTTAGGAGAAAATTTAGTGCTAAAATTTGCCTTAGTGAGGAAATTTTAACGTCATTTAGGAATTCTCTTTGTGCTAAAATTAAATTCTTTGTGAATACGGCCCCAGGTCAAAATAGAGATTTGCTGCTAAAGGACATCTCACAAGGATGTAAAGAACAGAAATAAAGCTGAAGAGCTTAAGACCTTGTGCTGTAGGAGGTTGGTTAAAATCCTGTTCCTGATCAGCCATAGTCCCAGCCCCCTGGTCCATGCATATGGTGGCTACTGAATCTGAGGATGAGTGGAGAGATAGTGTTGTCTATCATAATATACAATTAAGTCATAACAGAGATCTGAGAAAAAAGAGCTTAAAGCGATACTCCAGAGTACATCCAATCATAGCCCTGTTGTTTAAGCTTCCCAAGTGCTGTTGGTAGGAAAAAGAATGTGATAATTTGGTACAACATAGACCACATAGAAAACCATTTGTTTACGCTAATACAATGACACTATGAGCTCACTTTCAGTTTATTTTCACATGGTACCATTCAGAGTAAACTTCCTGTTCTCTATTCGCTCTATGTTGTACCAAATTCTCTCGTTCTTGTTCCTACTGACAACATACAGTGAGCTAAAATAGCAGGGCTATGGTTGGAGGTTAGCCTGGGAAAACCCAGACAAACTTCCCGGCAAATTTAGATTTGCTCTGCAAGTAGTCTGGCAAAGAGCTCATTCAAGCCCATTTGTAATTCGTCAAATCGAGGCACCAATCAGAAACATTAAGGTGTGCTTTACACGATGACGATCACTCTGATTGGTTTTAGGTCTAGCCTATCCAATTGCGCCCAGAGGCATTTGAGCGACCTCCGTTGGTGAAGTGCACCAACTTTTAAATGCATTATTATATTCAAATTGCAAACACATGAGGACAGTCTCCATGAAAGACCCACTGGCAGATGAACGTGCTGCTACATTTCTCTCAGAAACGGTAGGAAATTAAATTAGATTTAATAGAGGATTTTAACTGTGACGAGATGATTGACAGGGCAGTTTACGTGACAGGACGCACGTGACAGATCCGTCCGATAAAGATGAAGTAGTATGTCCCAAAGCTTGCCTACTTTTTTCTACACATTCAAAAGTAAATACCTTTCCTTCACAAAAAGAGTACATACTTTTATGGCGTAGTGTAACTTAGGCGAATTGGGACGCAGCATATGGCTTTACACATGACGATCGCTCTGATTGGTTTTAGGTCTATCCAATCACGCCCAGAGGCATTTGAGCGCATCCGTTGGTGATGCCCCTTTGAAAATGAGTAATTAATGAAGCTTT
Source organism: Leuciscus leuciscus (assembly GCF_965113295.1). Classification (NCBI taxonomy): domain Eukaryota; kingdom Metazoa; phylum Chordata; class Actinopteri; order Cypriniformes; family Leuciscidae; genus Leuciscus; species Leuciscus leuciscus. Next base: position 8,509,259 of record NC_138739.1, read on the forward strand.
GCCAGACCAAAACTCAGTTACTACTGAGAATGGTCTGGTTTTAACCAGGCTAGTTGGAGGTACTCTGGACACTGTAACACCTTGTCCTGTAGGAGGAGGGCTAAGATTCAATTCTGGACCATCCTCAGTTTCAGCCCCCCGGTCCAAATTCATGCTGGCTGTCAAATCTGAGGATGAGAATGAGTGGAAAGAAGATGTTGTCTCTCAAAAGTGTATACACAGATTACATAATATATAGTACAATTAGGGGCTGTATTCACAAAGAATCTTAGGGATGAAAGTATCTCAACATTTTAGGGGAAAATTTAGCGCTAAAATTTGCCTTAGTGAGGAAATTTTAACGTCATTTAGGAATTCTCTTTGTGCTAAAATTAAATTCTTTGTGAATACGGCCCCAGGTCAAAATAGAGATTTGCTGCTAAAGGACATCTCACAAGGATGTAAAGAACAGAAATAAAGCTAAAGAGCTTAAGACCTTGTGCTGTAGAAGGTTGGTTAAAATCCTGTTCCTGATCAGCCATAGTCCCAGCCCCCTGGTCCATGCATATGGTGGCTACTGAATCTGAGGATGAGTGGAGAGATAGCATTGTGCCTCATAAAAGTTTAGTTAGGTGCAGTGAAAAGACATCTGCTGCTAAAGCACATTCTCACAAAAATCTCAAGGAAAACACAAAGCGAAGGCACCAAATCTGGGCCAAACGCACCTTGTACTCCTGTTGATGGGTTGGCTATTGTCTCAAAATGCAGAGTGACAGTAGCCTCCTCAGACTCATGGCTACTGTCTGTTGCCTGGTTTGTATTTGCTAGAAGAGTACAAATACAAAAACATTTACAATATGCAATTAGGTCAAAATGTGAAAGCTAAGGCAAAATAAAACAACACCCACAAGCCTCAGATACTCAGAGAAGCAAAGTTGCCCTTACTATTTCCAGTAATTACTCAACACCATCTACCCCTACATACATAATAATCTAAAAAAAATACACAGATAAATTGTATAGTATACAAATATAATCTTACCTTCAACCATCATTTTAAAAATCTCATGTATGTTTTGCACACACGTCTGTGCATTCTTGCCCAACACCAGATCTTTAGGCAAGATCATTTTGGCCTTCTTGTGTGGATATTCCAGAAGGAGCAAAGGCCTCCAGCCGACTGAGTGCAGCTTCTCTATCTAAAGATGGAAAAAAACAAAAAACAAAAAAAAAACAATTACAAGTACTTTGGTGTGGGTGTATATGGATCTTTGTCTGCTTATCAGAATATCACAAAGCTGGGACACAAATGCAGGTCAACACGAAATACTTAGGGTCAAGGCATACTTTTGGAACATTACAAGGAATAGTTGTATTCAAGATCCCAGAAGATCCCAGAAGCCCTTTGCATGGCTGACTAAACAGGCTTGTTCGACTTGGCTGGCTGGCTAGGTGGGTGGGACTTTTTTCGTTGGGCAAAAGTGATATTGCTGAATTTGCATGGGCTTTTGCCCAACAAGTCTCACCCACTTAGCCAGCCAGCCAGCCAAGTCGAACAAGCCCTGCCAGATCTTCTGTGATCTTAAATGCAGCTAGTATATTGACAAATCACAATGACAGAGCAGTGGACAAAGGAAACCCAAGGAAACCCAAGCACATGACAAAACTACAAGACAAGAACAAAAGACCAAAATAGTAAGAGTATGCACATGCATGTGTCATGTTCATCCTTCATAAACATGTAAGTTAGCCTGGATGCCAGCCGAACTTAGCCCGGTCCACAACATTTTTAGGTCGGGAAGTTCGGTCTGGACTCGATCCGTTGAGGAGCTATTATGCTCGAACAAAAATTGTTCTGACCAATCAAATGGTCAGGGCGGGCTTTATACGATGATGGACAGATGAGCAACGTAATCATCCACGTCATCTAAGAGCGCTTGGGTTGAATTCGTTTACAACAAAGATGACTGCCTCTGAAGAATTGTTATTTCACGAGTTCACACTTACAAATAAGTCAGATAGAATAAATGCATGTTTGGCGTGCTGTCCGAGGAGAGGTTCCGGGCTCGGTATTCGGCCCGAACCCAAAGTACTCCCCCCGTATTCCAGGCTGTGGAAGAACAAACCGAGAGTGAGTGGAGGCATGCTGAAAAATGTCAAGGAATGTTAGGTGAGTTGACTGAGTGAATAAATATATGCTTCCTCTCATGCTGATAGTGTAGACCGTAGACGGTCATTGTTTGATGACAAGTTGATTGGATTGATTATTTGAACGTGCTCCTCTCGAACTTTGTTTATAAAACATTATGTGTAGATTCCGCCATCGCGACAGTTATAGATGATATCGACAGCGCATTCGTTTTAAAAAAGAGGAACAGAGAACCACGATCAAGGCATTTGTAGATCAGAAACATGAATGAAAAACATACGTCACTTACTCCGTTGCTCTGATTGGTTGTAGGCAGAGCCGTTGACTATCCAATTGAGTGGAGAGGCATTTTCCTTCCTGGTTCAGTTGAAACGCCCCATAATCAAAGCTCAGTGGAGCAGTATCAGACTCTGAGTATGACGACGTCAGGCAAGTAGCCTGTAGCAATGTAAGTAGCAATGTCGCTTCATATCAAGAACAGTGTTAGTAGTATTACTTTTGGTGAAAACTAAATGCCATTTCGTATGAAATGCAGTCTCACTCACTAACAAGGTCAGATGGTAGCACCATTAGATTTCAGTCTGATATCTAATGCACCTGTGTCTTATTGGCCAAGTTCAGTTCACGTGTCAAATAGCTCACAAAATGTGATGTCAACAGAGCGCCATGTGCTTACATACTGGTGCTTGTTGTGCAAAGGGGAAAGTCAAATGTTCTTCATATGAAGAGCACTGTGAAACATCTTACAGTACTGCATCGCAGGCTATGACCAAAGTGATCCTGAGAGTCTTTGGTCTGTTTGCAATGTTTTTCAATGACAGTAGAGTAGTTAAGATGCTGAAACTGTTGAATAAATAGCCCACATAAAGATGTTAATGCATTATCTTGTCTAAGAATCAGAAAGTCCCCTCAAGTACCCCAAAATAACTGGACTATGGTGACATAGAACAACAAAAGTTACTTACCAAAATGACGGCATCGTCCCATAAGTGTGAGGTCACCTGGTTTTTTTTAGTGTTGGCAACCCATGTCTTTTTTTTTTGCTCAAATTTTTCAATCTTTTTTTTTAGGCGCACATTTTTAGGCTGTGGGGCCTTGCAAATAGGGCACATTTTGAAGCCATTAAAAATTTTATTGTTGCATGCTGTGCAGGTCTTCTTGAGCCCTCCACTTTTTGACATGTTTTGATTCTGTAAACCAGACAGAAGGCATAATGTCTGTTACCATTGTAGAAAACTACAAATTCCTTTATGGTCCAGTAATTTTAAGCCAAAATGGGGGTCAACCTTGAACAAATTGCAACAGAAGCAAACTCAACTGATTTTGTATCCTCAATATGTCCTGAGTAAGGAAAAAAAAAACGAAGAATCCCATTAGGGGAAAGTTTAGAAAAAGACCCAAATATACCCTATTCATACGCCTATGCATTTTTTTTCTCACGTGAATAGGGTAACATTTTTAACCTTTAGATATCACCATGAAAATTACTGAGTTGATTACTTATATCAAGACAAACAAAAAATGTATTACAAGTTTTTATTATTGTTTGTTAACATGGACAAACGGTGCATAATCTAATTACGTATGTGCTAATTTGCATAAATAGCAACAGATCTAAACATTGGGTATAGTTATAGGTGAAAATGTCTTGTTGGATCTTGTTGACATATAACAGTAAAATACTTAATGTTAAGGTCTGAATGGAACCCATTTAGGCTACCCATGAGCATTAATACATAGAGGCAGGAAGAAGTACTTTAAACCAGCCTCTATTAATTATTATTGCAGAGATGGGGTTTGGGGCTGGGTCCGTGGGACTGTTTCTGGGGATTCACTTTTTATTTTACTTACCTTTTGTCTTCTGCATTCTCCTTACCATTGTCTCCTGTTCTTCCCTCAGACTCGTCCCCCAGAAACAATCCCCCAAACCCAATCTCTTAAAAATTAATAAAGGCTGGTTTCTAAAGTACTTCTTCCTGCCTCTATGTATTAATGTTCATGGGTAGCCTAAATGGGTTCCATTCAGACCTTAACATTAAGTATTTTACTGTTTTAAGTCAACAAGATTCAACAAGACATTTTCACCTGGCTTCACCCAATGTTTAGATATGTTGTGGTATTTATGCAAATTAGCACATACAGGCCTTCGTAATTAGATTATGCACCGTTTGTCCATGTTAACAAACAATTAAAAAAAAACTTGTAATACATTTTTTGTTTGTCTTGATATAAGTAATCAACTCAGTGATTTCCATGGTGATATCTAAAGGTTAAAAATTCTACTCTATTCACGTGAGAGAAAGAATGAATAGGCGTATGAATAGGGTATATTTGGGTCTTTTTCGAAACTTTCCCCTAATGGGATTCTTCGGGACTTTTTTTCCCTTACTCAGGACATATTGAGGATACAAAATCAGTTGAGTTTGCTTTTGTTGCAATTTGTTCAACCTTTTTTCATAAAATGACTGGACTATTTTAAGACATTTTAACTAAAAGTTTTAATTTCTGCCCGTTGAGAAACCATTTCATCCTAACCAATAAACATGTGTTTTACAATCCACTTTTGAAACAGTAACGTTGAAACAGTAACGTTAGCCAAAGTTTGCATTATTGCAATTGCAGTGCGGGAATAAACAATAAAGGTGATGTAAATAAATACGTAACGCAGGCTTGAGATACATACCGATCTGTAGAGGTGATCCTCGCAATGGCTGTAAAAACCGCGAAATTCTAGGATGCGCGTACGGAAGTGTGACGTGTCGCCGTCATGGCAACAGACTCATCTGATTTAACATTCATTTATTATTAATCTTTATCGTGTTTTGTTGTTTGTATATGCCTATCTGTCAATTCCGTGAACAGTAAAAAAAATAAATAATAATAATAATAATAGTAAATTAGTCCAAATAGTATTTAAACTAAGGCTGATGGATGGAGAGGTGGGGAGTTTGATTGATCAAGCCTGCCTCTAGTGATCCGGTTATCCGTGTGTCCACCACGGAATAATCCGTGGTGCCATCACAGAATTTCACAATATGCAAAGGGATACAAAACTGATCAGGGGGGGATAAGAGGTTCACAGTTTAATTGGGCTACATTGCATCGCAAACACAGACAACTTGAATAGCCTACTTAAAGTGTCAAAATCAGCAATAGGCAATATCGTCCAGTGAAGGTGAAACAATCTACTGAATATTCCGTGGTACCGTCACGGAATGAGGTGACCAGAAGCTATCATAGCGATTAAACGACGACAGAACAGTGCAATATCAAGTTAAAATCCCTTTGAGACTAAACATTTAAACTGAAGTACTTTAAGTAAACTCAGAATATTTAAAGCCATACGTTTCCAAATTATAAAACGACGTCAATTGGGGGAGCGCAAGTGATCCGGTTATCCGTGTGTCCACCACGGAAGAATCCGTGGTGCCATCACAGAATGTTATGCAAAGGGCTATACAAACTGATCAGGGGAGATAAGAGGTTCACAGTTTAATTGGGCTACATTGCATCGCAAACTTGAATAGCCTACTTAATGTGTCAAAATCAGCAATAGGCAATATCGTCCAGTGAAGGTGAAACAATCTACTGAATATTCCGTGGTACCGTCACGGAACGTGGTGACCAGAAGTTATCATAGCGATTAAACAATGCAATATCAAGTTAAAATCCCTTTAAAACTAAACATTTCAAGTGAAGTACTTTAAGTAAACTCGGAATATTTAAAGCCATATACGTTTCCAAATTATAAAACGACGTCAATTGGGGGAGCGCAAGTGATCCGGTTATCCGTGTGTCCACCACGGAATAATCCGTGGTGCCATCACAGAATTTCACAATATGCAAAAGGCTATACAAACTGATCAGGGGGGGATAAGAGGTTCACAGTTTAATTGGGCTACATTGCATCGCAAACACAGACAACTTGAATAGCCTACTTAAAGTGTCAAAATCAGCAATAGGCAATATCGTCCAGTGAAGGTGAAACAATCTACTGAATATTCCGTGGTACCGTCACGGAATGAGGTGACCAGAAGCTATCATAGCGATTAAACGACGACAGAACAGTGCAATATCAAGTTAAAATCCCTTTGAGACTAAACATTTAAACTGAAGTACTTTAAGTAAACTCAGAATATTTAAAGCCATACGTTTCCAAATTATAAAACGACGTCAACTGGGGGAGCGCAATTGTTGGAACAGGGAATCCGTGTGTGGACCACGGATGCTGCCTGTCATTGACTTACATAGGGATCACTTCCGTGGGCACATCACGGAATTTTCGGCGATTCCGTGAAACTGTCACGGATTTTGAGTTAAGGGGCCGTGTTCATTTCACGGAATTCTGTGAGACCAGGTTGCAATCGCTCCAGCGGCTCGTTACAGTCCAACGGCTTTCGTAACGTTAATAAATCTTCAATATATCATGAGTTTGCTGTTACAGTCTCTAAACCGTGCAGCCGTTTCTCCGCTCACAGCATTGAAGTTCAGTCTCGTCACTGTGTTCATGTTGCCGTTTCCTCAACAGAGTAATGCTTCAAGTTCTCACCCATCATGCGTTGTCTTTTGTTTGGTCTGGTTTCGGGTTGGGAAAAGATCGTATAGCTAATTCTCAAAAGTTCATTGAACTTCACTGAACTTGAATGCAATCAGCTGCGCAATTTACAAACTTAATGGCTGCGAGTAAATCGGTGTTTTCTGCTTGAAGTATTTTGTTTGCCAGATAAGTTTCATTAGGCTACATTTCTAATCAAGCATACATTCATAACTGTAAAATAAAATAAAAATTCAGGGATTGACATTAAGGTTTTCAGCTTATATTGACTTCAATTAATCAGTTCTGTAATGTTATAAGTTAAAGGTATGTAATGATGTCAAGGAGGCAGTTTAACTTTATCAAGCCCTGGTGCCGTCTAACAAAACACATGCATTAAGTTACAGTACAGACAATCTGCAGTCACTGAAACTTTCAGCAGTATTTGTGTATTTATGACAGCATATTTCATTCAATACTTCACTTTGACAGCATTATAAATAAATAGAATGTATAAGTCATTCTTACTCTTAAGGCCTTCAAGAGTTAAGACACATCAAGACGTTGTAAAAGAACTAGCGGGGACGGAAGCTGAATGTGTCGTCGTCTCGTTATTTACGTGCAGCCAGTCAGACTGTTTTCTCTTCTCGATTCAACATGCTCAGTCGGCCAAAAAACAAAAACAAAAGAAAAACAGTAAGTCAGTGTTGCCCATTTAGCGATGTTGTCTTTCCCACCCCTTTCATCAAATCTCACCTAGCGACTTCTTGGACAAACCGTATATAGTTTGTGAAACTCGCTAGTATGATGTCATCTAGCGCCATTTAGCAAGCAGTTTTAGCTACTGTCCATTGAAAGCCGTTCGCATCAGAGCAATGAAGTCTGACTGGTGCTGATTGTTCAGAACTCAATGCAAAAACAGGCGAATGACGCTCAACAACGGCCCGATGTTGGTCAACGGCCGACCGTCAGCTTGGTGTGTCCCGAGCCTTTTAGCATTAAAGGGTAGAAGCTGTCCACTTACAATCCAACATATCATAACAGGGTGGATGTTTTTAGCTAATAGAGCCAATTGCTAGCTAGGAAAGAATGACATGCTAGCAGAAGATTAACATTTAGAAAAAGAATAAATAAATCAATTTCATAAATTATAAAATTAGTAATGTGGTGGCAAACAAAATTATATCACTGAATAAGAGACAAACACACATCTTAAAGATAAAATTTCTTCCACACTAACAAGCACAAAAACACACAACAAATACTAAAACTTCAAATAAAATGAAAATAAAAAAAATAAAAACAGTTTCAAAATAGAAGTAAAAATAATAATAGTATTACGATTCGTCTAGGGTTAATCGTAACAAAAGAATAAAATAAATAAACATGTCTCCCACGCCCAGTCGTCAGACCCAAAGAACTCAAGTGACTTCAAAAATCAAGAAAAAACGATAAACGTTTTATTAAGACAAAAAAAATTGAACTATTTGAAAGTTAAATGTAACCAAATAAAGTAACAAAAAAACAGTAGGTGTTATAGTCTTCAGGAAGACCCAAGGCCCAAAATAACAAACAAAACAGATAATAAATAAAATAAGCAACTAACTTCCCTCAAAGTATCCAAAATCAAAATTACAACAAATTACCCTCCATACTCAAACAAAACAGAACGAACAGGATTTCAAAAGAAAAGGGCAGGTCAACCCTACAAAGAACACCACTAAAAACAAAAAGAAAGTAATTAACATATAAGCTACTACAACAATGGTCTGACGGCTGGAGAGGAGCCAGGAGGAGTGCGACCGGCCCGGAATCGCAACAACTCGTCCTCTCGAAACGGAAGCACGGTCTTAAACCCACGTAAAGGGGTGGAGCCAGCTCACAGCTAATCATCGTAATCCTAAAACAGAGCAGCAAAATAAGCACACACACAAAAAACAACAATAACAAAATAAATACAAATACAAACAATATACAAACTCAAAACATTATACAAAATTACATAATTCCGTAACACCCCCTCCACTAAGAGTTAACATCATTCCTATACAGAGCGTGACAATGCATCTGCTAACACATTCTCTTTTCCTTTCTTATAACAGATGTCAATATTAAACTCTTGTACAATCAATGCCCACCGCATAATGCGCTGATTAGAGTTCTGCATTTTTGCAAGAAAAGTTAGTGGATTATGATCAGTAAAAACTTTAACAGGCAATGAACTCGAACCCACATATACTTCAAAGTGCTGAAGAGACAATAATAGCGCTAAAGCTTCTTTTTCGATAGTGCTATAATGCAGTTGATGTTTTAAAAACTTCTTCGAGAAGTAACACACAGGATGATCCATGCCGTGGTCGTCTTCTTGCAAAAGCACAGCACCAGCTCCATTTGCGCTAGCATCCACCTCAATTTTGAAAGGAACGGAAAAGTTCGGAGCTTTTAACACAGGGGTGCTACATAAAAGACTTTTAACCGAATCAAAAGCTGTTTGACAAAGATCAGACCAAACAAAATCTCGAGATTGACTAAGCAAATTCGTAAGAGGCAGAACAATATCAGAAAAATTTCTGCAGAAACCACGATAATAACCAACCATGCCTAAGAACCGCCTCAATTCTTTCTTAGTTCTTGGCATAGGGAATTCTAGGATAGCTTGCACTTTAGCAGAAACTGGGCAAACTTGTCCCTGACCCACCTGCTTTCCTAGGTAGGTTACCGTAGCTTTACCAAACTCGCATTTTGCGAGATTAACGGTAAGCGAAGCCTCTTGAAAGCGATTAAAGACATCGTGAAGGGTTTTCAAATGATCATCCCAAGTGGAGGAATAAATCACAACATCATCTAAATATGCTTCACAATTAGAAACACCAGCTAATACAGAATTCATAAGGCGCTGAAATGTTGCCGGAGCATTTCGAAGACCGAAAGCCATAACGGTGTATTGTAGTAGATTGTCAGGAGTGACGAACGCAGAAATTTCGGCAGCCCGGGGCGTCAAGGGTACCTGCCAATATCCTTTAAGCAGATCTAATTTTGTAACGAACCTAGCAGAACCAACTTTATCCACGCAGTCCTCCATACGAGGAAGGGGGAACGAATCTGCTTTCGTAACTGCATTAACCCTTCGATAGTCGGTGCAGAAACGAACTGAACCGTCACTCTTGGGAACCAGGAGACATGGTGAACTCCAAGGACTGTAGCTAGGAACAGCAAGACCATTGTCCAGAAGATACTTTATCTCAGATTGCATTAACTCACGTTTGGTGGGATTTAAACGATAAGCATGCTGCTTAATTGGAGTATGATCTCCTACCTCAATGTCATGAAACGCAGCAGTAGTACGTGAAGGCACATCTGAGAACAGAGCATGGTGAGACTGTATTAACTCACTTACATCACTTCGAGACGAATCAGGCAGGTATGACAGAAATGATTCTAAATCTGCAAAAATTTGTGAATTCTGCAATCGCACACCAGTCACAGGGATATTTCGCAGAGTCAGTCCATCTTCATCAGGACAATATGTCATAGACACAGAAACAGAAGCAACCGGGACAATAGGGTTATTTGACTCTTTGTCATCGTCTCGCGTCACATATGGCTTTAACATATTAATATGACATACGCGAGTCTTCCTTTTTCTGTCCGGAGTACATATCACATAATCGGTTTCACTGAGCTTAGACTCGACAACATACGGCCCATGAAAACGTGCTTGCAAAGCACACCCCAAAATTGGTAGTAAAACTAAGACTTTGTCGCCTTTGTCAAAACTGCGAAAAACGGCCTTTTGATCAAAATGGCTTTTCATCTTCGCCTGGGTAGACGATAATGAGATACGAGCCAGATCACATACTTTATGCAACCGCTCACGAAAGGAGCTCACATAATCCAACACATTGGTCGAAGTGGATTCCCATCCACTTTTCTTTCAAAAGCTTAAGTGGACCTCAGACAGTATGCCCAAAAACCAAGTCTGCCGGACTAAAACCCAAAGATTCTTGTGTAGTTTCACGTATAGCAAATAACAGTAATGGTAAGCCTTCGTCCCACTCTTTGGCAGAATCAGCGCAATAGGTACGTAACATAGACTTTAAAGTCTGGTGAAATCTTTCCAAAGCGCCTTGAGACTCTGGATGATAGGCACTAGCCACATGATGTTTTATGTTCAGTTGAGTCAAAACTTGTTTAAACACCCTGGACATAAAATTAGATCCTTGATCGGTCTGTACTATTTTTGGCAAGCCAAAAGTAGAAAAAAATTTAATCAAAGATCGCAACACGACCTTAGTACTCAGAGAACGTAATGGTATAGCCTCTGGGAAACGAGTAGCCGTACACATCAGAGTGAGTAAATATTTATGCCCAGTTTTCGTTTTGGGCAACGGACCAACGCAATCTATTATGAGGTGTTCAAACGGCTCTCCCACAACGGGTATAGGACACAAAGGAGCAGGAGGAATCATCTGGTTTGGCTTTCCAACCAGCTGACAAACATGACAGGATCGACAGTGTTTCACTACATCTGATTTCAACCCAGGCCAGAAAAAAATGTCTTAAAATGCGTTTATAAGTCTTCGTAATACCTAGATGGCCCGAAAAATTATGGTCATGATCCAAAGTCAAAACGTGAGAACGCGAATTCATAGGTACCACGATCTGATAGACTGAATTGCATTCAACTTCACAAACAACTGATGACCACTTGCGCATTAATAATCCATCATCCCAGAAATATGCAACAGGTCTCTTATCTAGATCATCTTTCTCCACTGCTAACATTCGGCAACGAGAAAGAGAAACATCCTGCCGTTGTTCAGTAATTAATGACGCTCTGTCAATGAACAATGACAGGTCAACTTCAGCACTCAAGTGCGTGGACAGCGACTCAGTGCGCTTTAAGCCCTGAACGTCAGAAGTATTAAGAGATTCATCAACAGGTTCAGTCAGATTCAAGAAACTATCAGAAAGACCTGCTACAACTCCGAATTTACGAGCTTGCGCTCGCGTAACTGCGCACGCAGGAAACACAGAAGGAAATTCAGAAGCCAAATATTTTGAATTTTGAAGTTCATAAATCGGATCATTGATAACTTCGGGTAACGGCAAAACTTTTTCTCCGGCAACATCATTACCGAGGATTAACTCAATTCCTCTAATAGGCAACTGCGGACGCACAGCAATTTTAACAGGACCAGAAACTAGGTCAGACTTAATATTCACATAATGCAATGGTACTTCAAGTATTCCCAGTTCAATGCCTTGAACTAAGACAGTTGAATTACATGACGAATCCTTCGAGAATGGTAACACACTATCAAGTATGAACGATTGAGCTGCTCCGGTGTCACGGAGAATCCGAATTGATTTCGTTTCGTTTTTATCAACGAAAGATACTACACCATCACAAATAAACGGATCATATCCTGAATCAACATTTCGTTCATCGAGGTTAATTTTCGATTGCACACGAACGAAACCAACACTTTTAGGATTATCCCTTCTTGGTGACTGATTTTTCCTTTTAAGTACTGGACACACCGCAATCAGATGGCCAAATTCGTGACAGTAGAAGCATTCGCGATTTTCTCCTTGATTTGGAACTACAGTTTTCGTATATTTCACATTTTTACCCACACTATTTTGAGAATTTTCACGACGATTAGGTGGCAAAAAATTATTTTTGTGCGTTAGAACAAATTCATCTGCACAAACAGCGGCCTCCGAAAGTGTGGTCACCTTCTGATCATTTAGATGCACCACAATTCTATCAGATAACGAATTCTTGAAATCTTCAAGTAATACCAATTCACGAAGTTTACCGAAATCACTTACCTTGCTGGATTGACACCACTTATCGAAAAGAGCTCCCTTGTCACGGGCAAACTCCACAAACGTCTGATTGGCACCTTTTAAATGACAACGAAACTTCTGACGATAAGCTTCTGGGACTAACTCATAGGCTCGGAGCACAGACGCCTTTAATGCATCGTAGTCAAGACTGTCTTCAATTGACATAGCAGCACATAGCCTACCTCCTGCGCTTTCCCAACCAACTTGCACTGAAGTAAAAGCGGCCAGATTTCCCTAGGCCAACGCAAGGCAGCGGCTATACGTTCAAACGCATTAAAATAGGAGTCAACCTCACTTTCTCTAAACGTAGGGACTAATCGAATTTGTCTACTGATGTCAAATTCATTTGAATTTATAGGTGACGCATGAGAATCAACATTAGCAGAAGGGGCAGGTGATAAAGGAACTTTAAATGTACTCACCGGCAAACGACGCGCACCTTGGCTTTCCAGATCGTACTGCTTCATCTTCAAAAGCTGTGTACTATGCTCCTGCCGCTTAACTTCTAAATCAAGTTCTTTAAGCCTAACTGCCAGTTTAAGATCTTCTGTGTTTAAACCTACTAGTGGATTAGCCACAGCATTTCTATCCACAGATTCCCCACCAGTGACTTCCGCATCCTGCTGCACACCTGTTTCGGCATTTCGCAACTCTGGACTGGATTCATCAAATTCAAAAACTCCGATCCTCACTAACCTATCACACAAAGTTTCCCAAATTACTTGCTTCGTCCCAGCTCTTGGAATAGGTATATCATAAAAATCAGCTATCAGAAACAAGTCAGATTTACGACATTTCTCTAATGCTTGCAAAGTAGGTGAAAGTCTAAACGCTTCAATGCTAAAGTCCATTATATAACCATTTCCAACTCCCCTGCACAAATAAAAGATGCCAATCAGAAACAACAATACATGCATTTAGCAAATAGCGTACTCACCAGCAAGATTTCCGAAAAACACCCCAGCGAGCAAAAAGTCGTCTAGAAGACGTCTAAAAGACGTCATTCTTAGACATCCAGAAGACGTCCTCACAGGAGCCAGAATGAAAGTTTTTTATACGTCTTTTCTGGACATTGTATAGACGTCAATTAAAGACGTGCTAAAGACGTCATTCTTAGACATCCAGAAGACGTCCTCACAGGAGCCAGAATGAACGTTTTTAATACGTCTTTTCTGGACATTGTATAGACGTCAATTAAAGACGTGCTAAAGACGTCATTCTTAGACATCCAGAAGACGTCCTCACAGAAGCCAGAATGAAAGTTTTTTATACGTCTTTTCTGGACATTGTATAGACGTCAATTAAAGACGTGCTAAAGACGTCATTCTTAGACATCCAGAAGACGTCCTCACAGGAGCCAGAATGAACGTTTTTTATACGTCTTTTCTGGACATTGTATAGACGTCAATTAAAGACGTGCTAAAGACGTCATTCTTAGACATCCAGAAGACGTCCTCACAGGAGCCAGAATGAAAGTGTTTTATACGTCTTTTCTGGACATTGTATAGACGTCAATTAAAGACGTGCTAAAGACGTCATTCTTAGACATCCAGAAGACGTCCGCACAGGAGCCAGAATGAACGTTTTTTATACGTCTTTTCTGGACATTGTATAGACGTCAATTAAAGACGTGCTAAATACGTCATTCTTAGACATCCAGAAGACGTCCTCACAGGAGCCAGAATGAAAGTTTTTTATACGTCTTTTCTGGACATTGTATAGACGTCAATTAAAGACGTGCTAAAGACGTCATTCTTAGACATCCAGAAGACGTCCTCACAGGAGCCAGAATGAACGTTTTTTATACGTCTTTTCTGGACATTGTATAGACGTCAATTAAAGACGTGCTAAAGACGTCATTCTTAGACATCCAGAAGACGTCCTCACAGGAGCCAGAATGAAAGTTTTTTATACGTCTTTTCTGGACATTGTATAGACGTCAATTAAAGACGTGCTAAATACGTCATTCTTAGACATCCAGAAGACGTCCTCACAGGAGCCAGAATGAAAGTTTTTTTTACGTCTTTTCTGGACATTCTATAGATGTCAAGTAAAGACTTGCTACAGATGTAATTGTTAGACATCTAAAGGCAGTCAGAATAAAAGTTGTATTAGACGTGTTTTCTGTAGTAGAAATGTCAAAGACTCTTAAAGACCCATACTGACATGGAAATCCTATATGTGCATTTTTCAAGGATCCAACTTTAAAAAATATTTACTTACAAATATTTACAAAACAGTGGCAGTGAGGGAGCTAGTTCTCACTGAGAAAAACCCAGTTACTCAAAGTTAATGGTTGTCGTGTCATGAAACTGCAGACACACAGACCATAGACCTAAATAAGATTTTAAAGAATATTGATAATATTGAATATTCAATTGAATAACTGTGTAGTGTATATACTTGCATTTGTATATCTTAACAATATAACTGTAATAAACTGCTTACCATTTTCCTGTAAAACAAACTAATCACTCCAAGAAATCAACTATTTAAATCTCAAAATATATTTTTATTACTATTTTGTTCTGCTGGACCAAAACTTAACAGCCGGAAGACTAAAGTATAAATTAACACAATACAACTTAAAAGCCTGAACAGTAAAGTTGTAAATTAACACAATTTCCCTTTAAATAATCTATAAAATGTTAAAACAATATAACATAACAATTAACAAAATATGGCTGCTACAAGGTTCACAAGCTTCATTTATAGCAGCAAGCAGTTTCAGATGATCGGCTACAGACTTTATTTGGGCCTCTATTGCAGCTGGGTCCCATTTCATGACAGCAGCTACAATCAAAGCAAAAAAAATGTTAAATAAATAAATACAAATGCCACTGTTGTGGTTTAGCTTATAGCAGAGATACATAGTTGAAAATTTGAGTACTCGAATCAATTAAATGAAATAAATCACAAATCAAGTAAAATTACATCAAGCCTGATATAAGGCATTCCACACACACACACACACACACACACACACACACACACACACACACACACACACACACACACACACACACACACACACACACACACACACATATAGGTGCCATTTACAACTTCATGTGATTTTAGTGATCGGATAGCTATATGATCTTGAAAAGACCAGGTGTAAATGCCCTCCGAAATGCATTCGTGACGCATTTGAATCTGATTGCTCAAACCACTTCAGGAGGTGGTCTGGGCCGCATTCCAGAAGAAACTGGACAAGTGTAAATGCATCTGGTTGTTGAAACCACATGTAAATTTTACTCCATATATATTATGTGCTATTTATTTGGTTGTATTTGTAGGCTGGCTGTTATATTTAATCAATTGGTTAAATTGTTTTTTCATTGCAGTGCATGATTAAAAATTAAACAATAAAAGTGAAAGATTAAAAATACTGTAAGAACTTACAGTAACTGACCATATATAATATTTATTTACCACTGTTCTGATAAAGTGCAATTTAATAGAGCAAACAGTATATTAAACAGAGCAAACACTGCATATATTCATATACAATTCTGTATGTAGATCTATATGAAAATCTAATGAATTGGTATCATGGTGGTGACAGTTACATTCATGTGACCCATAATGACCCTTTTACACTTTCACAAATTCTTGACCTTTCCTTTAGAAACACTCTTATGCCTAATAATGTCAACATCCATTTTCACCCTGTGTGGCACTGGTACACAACCTGTTGGTTTAGAGTTAATCCTCTGTCCAACGCAACACTTTGGTAACATTGGCATAATTATAAACAAGTTACAACATAATACCCCGGGTTTCACACTACACAGGCAAGTCTGTAGTCCCAGACTAAAATGCATGTTTGAGCTGTATTACCTGAAAGCAACTTGTACTGACATATCTTATGGCAGTGCCATTGTTTTGTCTCAAGATGCACGCCGGTAATGTTTTTGTGTTTTTTTAAGGCACATTTTTAAAAGCTATAATTAAATACCCAAATTGAACTAAGGACAAATCCTGGCTTTATCTAAACCCTGTCTGTGAAACCGGGTCTGGGTTAGAAATTAAGGGTTAAGGTTAACCCTAACCCTAACCTTAAGACTTGTCTACAGACTTTTATTTAACAGCATGGTGTTAACTGCAGTGGTTAGGCCTTTAGCATTGATAAAGGACAAAAATCTTCTCACTGTGACAGTCTGTTTAGTAAAGATTGTTTGTATGGATTGTCCCTAAACTAGAGCTATTGATGCATTCAAGACATACCTAGTATCATAAAGATCGTATTTACAAATTGAACACACATGAACGCCGCCACAATGATGAAAATATGAGTAGGAAGCTTGGGATTTTCTTTAATCCACAATCTCGAGTTATGAGTGTGTCAGTGAGAAACATTGTGGAATACCACAATACTTGGGTATTTAGCAGTTACATTGTCAGGCTTTTCTATTTACGATGAAGTAAGCTAATGCCTGCACAAAATATGACAGTGTTATAGTATAACAATATAACATGTAGGCTAATGATGCATTTTACAGTGGCTTCATAAATTAATTTAAAACATAAAAAAAAAAATATATATATATAGTAAAACCTCATGAATACAAACTTCCCAGGAGGACTTAAAAGTGCCATGTGTGCATCATGAACCCTGTTGGTGTCTGACCAGCAAGATCAATTTAACAGTTAATGATATAGTCCGTAACAGTCAGTTAATTAATTTACAGATATTGTTTGTCATTTTGTTCTGAACTAGTTCTGGCTGTCAGTCATTGACTGTTTCTGGATTTCAACGGACGTCCAGATTATAGTCAGTATGAACGTCTGTTCTGAACTAGTTCTGGCTGTCAGTGGACGTTTAGATTATGGCCGGATTGGACATCTTTATTCACGTCATTTATGGACTGTTTCTGGATGTCAACGGACGTCTAGATTATAGTCAGTATGAACGTCTTTTCTGAACTAGTTCTGGCTGTCAGTAGACGTTTAGATTATGGCCAGATTGGACATAATTTCTCAGTGTCATTAATCGACTAATTCTGGCTGTCAATGGACGTTCAGATCATGGCCTGGACGGGCGGACTTGATATCAACCTGTTTTGTACGTCCACAGACGTCGCTTGCTCAGTGGGACTGTTCCCGAAGACGAGAGAAAACGAAAATAATCAAACAAGAGGACAAAAATTATGGCCTAACGAAAAAAACGGACGAGCCCCCATTTATTACGATTCGTCTAGGGTTAATCGTAACAAAAGAAAAAAATAAATAAACATGTCTCCCACGCCCAGTCGTCAGACCCAAAGAACTCAAGTGACTTCAAAAATCAAGAAAAAACGATAAACGTTTTATTAAGACAAAAAAAATTGAACAATTTGAAAGTTAAATGTAACCAAATAAAGTAACAAAAAAACAGTAGGTGTTATAGTCTTCAGGAAGACCCAAGGCCCAAAATAACAAACAAAACAGATAATAAATAAAATAAGCAACTAACTTCCCTCAAAGTATCCAAAATCAAAATTACAACAAATTACCCTCCATACTCTAACAAAACAGAACGAACAGGATTTCAAAAGAAAAGGGCAGGTCAACCCTACAAAGAACACCACTAAAAACAAAAAGAAAGTAATTAACATATAAGCTACTACAACAATGGTCTGACGGCTGGAGAGGAGCCAGGAGGAGTGCGACCGGCCCGGAATCGCAACAACTCGTCCTCTCGAAACGGAAGCACGGTCTTAAACCCACGTAAAGGGGTGGAGCCAGCTCACAGCTAATCATCGTAATCCTAAAACAGAGCAGCAAAATAAGCACACACACAAAAAACAACAATAACAAAATAAATACAAATACAAACAATATACAAACTCAAAACATTATACGAAATTACATAATTCCGTAACAAATAGTATCTCAATGATACTGAAATAACACTGGTTTGAGTCTCACATGATAAATGTTAATAATAAAAAAAAATGTTAGTTTAAGACTCACTAAAATAAAATTTTAACTTCTCATCTTTACGAGACACTTTTGAAAATAAACCCACTGAACAGGATCTATTAATGAAGCTGTTTTGAAGAGTTTGGCTTTTCATATTCGTGGACTGAAACCGATGAAATTAATTTTTTCTCAAATTAGTTTTGCTCTGTTTGTGTTTGTGGCGTCTGGATGGTGAGTTTTATGATTTCAGTTGTTTCTGCTGTTCTGTTCTGTTCTGATGTGATAAATTACTGGTTTAATTAGTCAGAGGATCAACATTCACTGTTATTCTCATATAGAAATAATTAAACTGTGATTTTACTGTCAGATCAAGCTTGAATTCAGCTCTAAACTCAGTTATTAGTGATTTATTAAATATAACAAAATAAATATGAAGCTCTGATGCTCAACAGCATTAGAGTGTGACATTAAACATTACAGTAAATGTATCTTATTTTAGTTATTGTTCCATATATAAATCTATTTCTCTTTTCATTCATCATCATTAGTCTTTGAAATGCTGCAGAATATTATTAATGTCACGTTTAAATTAATAAAAGTATTTTAGTGAAGCTTCATCAAACCAACATATATGTAAGAAATGTATTTCAATTAATCATAAAATGGCCCTGATATGTCACTAGACATTAAGAAATCATGTTCATTTCAAATACTCATATCACTGACAACAGT
Organism: Leuciscus leuciscus; assembly: GCF_965113295.1. Taxonomy (NCBI): domain Eukaryota; kingdom Metazoa; phylum Chordata; class Actinopteri; order Cypriniformes; family Leuciscidae; genus Leuciscus; species Leuciscus leuciscus. The sequence continues at coordinate 8,528,416 of NC_138739.1, forward strand.
AGTCCGGCCAGGATATTGTCATTTAAAAGTGAAGTTGCAGCCCTCAACTGATGTTGATGTTGTCATGTTGTGTTTTGGCCTGATGCTCCACCCTCCACCTATCTACCAATCACGAAGTCAGTAGTGTTTCGGCATCCGGGTTGCCAGCTCTGCTCTAGTTACCACAGCTGCAGCTACAAACGTGTCGGATTTTTTTTTTTTTTTTTTTCTATCCAAGATGGCGCCGCGGATGGCTGCCTCGGTGTGGAGCTCTCCAGTTATTGTGTTGTTTTTGTTGGTTTGTTCTGCGTTTAGTCATTCTTTTCCTATCAGTTTCACCAAAGACGAACTACTGGACATTAGGAAACACACACCAGACAACTTTTTCACAGATTTTGATTACTCAGACGTTTTACTGGACATTCTCGTCGGAGGGGCAGCGGTGTTGTTCAAACGCGCGGTCAGACGCAAACGCGGGAAGCGCGCTGGCGCGCTGGTGAAACTCCGCGAGCGCGGCCTCCGCACTGCACTCCCTAGTATTCATCTTGCGAATCTCCGATCTCTTCCTAACAAAATGGACGAACTTCTTCTCCTCACCCGCACTAACAAGGATTTTTTAAACTCCGCTGCTCTGTGCTTCACTGAAACCTGGCTGAGTGAAGCCATACCGGACAACGCACTACATCTGCCGGGCTTTCAGCTGTTCCGAGCGGATCGCATCGCGGAACTAACGGGGAAAACGAGAGGTGGTGGATTGTGTTTCTACATTAACGAAAGTTGGTGTTCAGATGTAACAACACTGAAGAAGATGTGCTCTCCTAATTTAGAGGCACATTTCATAAACTGTAAACCTTTCTACTCGCCGCGGGAGTTTTCCTCATTCATTCTCGCGAATGTTTACATTCCTCCAGACGCGTGTGTGAGCGCGCCGATACAACAGCTGGCTGAACATATAGCTGAAATGGAACAAAGGTACCCAGACTCTCTTTTAATCATTCTTGGGGATTTTAACAAAGCAAATCTCTCCCGTGAACTGCCAAAATACAGACAGCATGTTACATGTCCTACCAGAGACAGTAATATATTGGACCACTGTTACTCCACGATAAAGAATGCGTATCACTCCGTCCCACGGGCAGCTTTGGGGCTCTCTGATCATTGTCTGGTTCATCTTATACCGACCTACAGGCAGAAACTGAAATCAGCTAAACCTGTAATAAGGACTGTAAAAAGATGGACCAACGAAGCAGAGCAGGATCTACAGGCCTGCTTCGATTGCACTGATTGGACTGTTTTTGAAGCTGCAGCCACCGATCTGGATGAGCTCACAGATACTGTAACATCATATATCAGTTTCTGTGAGGATACATGCATTCCTACCAGGACATTCTTATCATTCACTAATGATAAACCATGGTTTACTGGGAAACTCAAACAGCTTCGTCATGCCAAAGAGGATGCTTACAGAAGTGGGGATAAAATCTTGTATAACCAGGCCAGAAACAGACTGACAAAGGAGATCAGAGTTGCTAAAAGAAGCTACTCTGAAAAGCTGAAAACCCAGTTTTCAGCCAACGACCCGGCATCAGTCTGGAGAGGCCTGAGGAACATCACCAACTACAAATCACCATCCCCCCGAGCTGTGGAGAATCAACAACTGGCTGACACTCTCAATGCATTCTATTGCAGGTTTGAGAAGCCCAGACTCACACCTCACACCCGCTCTGATGTGCACTTCACACATCCACCATCACCTCCTGCAACCCCTCTCCTCCCCCTTCTGCCATCCAACCCGAGCTTAAGGTCTGTGTGGAGGACGTGAGCCGAGTCTTCAAAAAACAGAAGACTAGGAAAGCTTCAGGCCCAGACGGCATCTCATCTGCTTGTCTAAAAGCCTGCGCTGACCAACTGGCCCCAGTCTTCACGCAGATCTTCAACAGATCATTGGAGCAGTGTGAAGTTCCCTGCTGCTTCAAACGCTCCACTATCATTCCGGTTCCCAAAAAACCTAAAATCACTGGACTTAATGACTACAGACCTGTCGCTCTCACGTCTGTGGTCATGAAGTCGTTTGAAAGACTGGTGTTGGCCTATCTGAAGGACATCACTGGACCCCTTCTGGATCCCTTTCAGTTTGCTTACAGAGCAAACAGGTCTGTGGATGATGCAGTCAACATGGGACTGCACTATATCCTGCAACATCTTGACAGACCTGGGACTTATGCACGGATCTTATTTGTGGACTTCAGTTCGGCCTTCAATACCATCATCCCTGATCTTCTCACAGCCAAACTGACTCAGCTCTCCATGCCATCCTCAATCTGTCAGTGGATCTCCAGCTTCCTGACCGACCGGCAGCAGCGAGTGAGACTGGGGAAGCTCACATCCAGGACCCTCACCATCAGCACTGGCGCCCCCCAAGGGTGCGTTCTCTCCCCACTGCTCTTCTCCCTGTACACTAATGACTGCACTTCTAAAGACCCCTCTGTCAAGCTCCTGAAATTTGCAGACGACACCACCGTCATCGGTCTCATCCAAAATGGTGACGAGTCTGCTTACAGACTGGGGGTTGAACAGCTGGCTGTCTGGTGCAGCTATAACAACCTTGAGCTGAACACGCTCAAAACAGTGGAGATGATTGTGGATTTCAGGAGAAAATCCCCAGCACTCCCCCCTCTCACCATCATGAACAGCACTGTGGAAGCAGTGGAGTCATTCAGGTTCCTGGGCTCTACCATCTCTCAGGACCTGAAGTGGGCAAATCACATTGACTCCATTGTGAAAAAGGCCCAGCAGAGACTGTACTTCCTTCGCCAGCTGAAGAAGTTCAATCTGCCACAGGAGCTGCTGATCCAGTTCTACTCAGCCGTCATTGAGTCTGTTTTAAGTACTTCCATCACTGTCTGGTTTGGTTCAGCTACCAAATCGGACATCAGGAGACTACAACGGACAGTCCGGACTGCAGAGAGGATTATTGGTGCCCCCCTGCCAACCCTCCAGGACCTGTACTCTTCCAGAGTGAGGAAGAGAGCAGGTAAAATCATCACAGACTCCACTCACCCTGGACACCCCCTGTTTGAACTGTTACCGTCAGGACGGCGACACAGATCACTGGCCACAAGAACATCCAGGCACAGGAACAGTTTCTTTCCACAGGCCATTTCCCTTCTGAACACTTAACATGCCCCCCAAGGCATATGCCTGTAAGTGCAATACTCCCACTGTCTAGTGCAATATTCTCTTAACTCAGGTGATATTTATATTTATATTATTCATACTACTCAAAATACTGTAAATATGTTCATAATCTGTAACATGCACTAGACTCCCACTGTCTAGTGTAATATTCTCTAACTCAGGTGATATTTATATTTATATTATTCATACTTCTCAAAATACTGTAAATATGTTCATAATCTGTAAATGTTTATTCAGACTAAACCCAACTGTGACCCCTTTTTTTTAACTTTTTATACTATTTTTATTTAATTTTTTTTTATATATTTTATTCTTAGAATTTGTATTATTACTATGTTTCTTGTTGTATTTGTATTTGTATATGTGCACTGGAAGCTTCAGTACCAAGAAAAATTCCTTGTGGGTGCAAGCACACTTGGCAATAAAGCTCTTTCTGATTCTGATTCTGATTCTGATTCTGATAAAAAATGTCTAACGTTACGAAACCTAAAAGACCTCGTTATGAATCCGAAATACGTCGTGACAAAGTCCGAAAAAAAACTTACTGTGTAGGACTCGTCACTTGCCATTGGAATCTCCTTGTAGCAGCCGACTTTCCTGCTGGATCCTGCAGCCTAACTGGCAACCTCGAGTCAGGGGGGAGGGGGGAGGGGGAGGGGGAGGGGGAGGGGGAGGGGGAGGGGATACACCGCTCTACAGTAATTTGAAAGTGATTGCAGTACCAGTTTTGGCCACAATCTTACATACGGCTCCTTTAAGTGATTTGAAAAACTCTGTTTTCAGGAGTGTTTGGAGTTACAGTTCAAATATCAGTGAATGAGGGAGAATCAGTCACTCTGAAAGCTCGTCTTACTAAAATGAAGGATGATGATGTGATTCAGTGGAGGTTTGGAGATGAAAACACTTTAATAGCTGAAATCAATGTAACGGCCGACAGAATCACTGTATATGATGATGTTCTTGATGGAAGATTCAGAGACAGACTGAAGCTGGACAATCAAACTGGATCTCTGATCATCACAAACACCACAACTGAACATGCTGGAGATTATCTACGACTGATCAACGGTGTAAGAAGAAAAAGCTTCAGTCTCATTGTCTATAGTGAGTTTATTATTGGTTCCCTTTGTTTGTTAATCACTTTGAAATATATATGTCCTAAATGTAAAAAAAAGTGGTAACACTTTAGAATACTGTTCCTTCATTAATGAATAACTACACAGGAACAAATGAGTAAATGCACTATTAACATTCTAGTAACTACTATTAACTAACAAGAAACTCTGATTAACAAATTAGTAAGTAATAGCGCTCAGTCGAATGTGGTAGTTCACTATTAATCATTAACTACTATTTTTCATACCTCACTGAAGACTACTAAGAACTACTATATTCAGGTTGATAATTAATGTTAATAATGCAATGTATAATATACGGTAATGGTAACCCATTAGTATAATGAATCAAGTGTTACTACATCCTTTTAAAGGAACTAATAATAATTTGGATAAGTATTCTAAAGTGAAAAGCTTGATAACTACCTAATATTGACTGAAGTCATAAGCTTTTGAGGTTTTTGTAAGGTTTTTGGATAGTAATGACTCAAGTGTTTCTACATCTTTCTAAAGGAACTACTAATTATTTGGATCAGTATTCTGAAGTGAAGATCATGGGAACACACAAGTAATGACTAAAGTGTTACCAAATCCCAAAGGAATTACTATTCAAAATCTTACAAAAATCTTACAATGACTTCAGTCAATATTAGGTAGTTATCATGTTTTTCACTTTAGAATACTGATCCAAATAATAAGTAGTTCCTTTAGAAGGATGTAGTAACACTTGATTCATTACTAGTGGGTTACAGTTACCTTATATTATACATTGCATTATTAATATTAATTATCAACCTGAATAGTTCTTAGTAGTCTTCAGTGTCTTAGAAGTCTTAGTCTTAGAAGGATGTAGTAACACTTGATTCCTTACTAGTGGGTTACCGTTACCTTTTATTATACCTTAAATTATGCATTATTCATGTTAATTATTGACCTGTATATATAGTAGTTCTCTGGTGAGGTCTGAAAAAAATAGTAGTTACTGATTAGCTAGTGAACTACCACATTCAACTGAGCGCTATTACTTATTTCTTGTTAGTTAATAGTAGTTACTAGAATGTTAATAGTGCATTACTCATTTGTTCCAGTGTAGTTATTCATTAATGAAGGAACAGTATTCTAAAGTGTTACCAAAAAAAGTTTAATAGTTAAATCTAAGACACACCATGATTTTTGGCATTCGCTTTTCAACCTTCTGAACACTTTTCTTTGGATTAATGATTCTGATACTGGCATCTCTGTGTAATTTTTTTTTATAAATCTGAAAATCACAAACACTCCCTCATCAGAGATTATGATTTACTCTGATGTTTCTAATCTTTCTCAGCTCGTCTGCCTGATCCTGTCATCAGTAACTATTCACACTGTTCTTCGTCATCATCATCATCATGTTCATTGGCGTGTTCATCAGTGGTGAATGTGAGTCATGTGACTCTCTCCTGGTACAAAGGAATCAGTGTATTGTCCAGCATCAGTGCGTCTGATCTCAGCATCAGTCTCTCTCTACCTCTGGAGGTGGAATATCAGGATAAAAACACCTACAGCTGTGTGCTGAACAATCCCATCAGCAACCAGACCACACATCTGGACATCAACACACTCTGTCACACATGTGCAGGTACGGCAGTGCTGATAGTTGATGTCAGCGCTGATATTAGTGTTTATTGACTGATCTGATCTCAGTTTGATGTGTTTATTCCTCAGACTCTGTCCACTGTTGTGGTCCTACTGAAGCTATGATCCGATTGGTCCTCTCTGCTCTGGTGGGCGTGGCTACTGTCATTATTGTGGTTTATGAGATCAGATCCAGAAGAGCTGAACGAGATCAAGCACATATTCACACATCAGGTACATGATTGATGATGTCATTTCTCACAAACTGATTTAGCATTTATAAATGTATCTCACATGTATTAATGGCTTTATATGTTCATCTTTTTCAGGAAGTATTGAAATCTAAAGCAGAACACTGAACTTTAAAGGTTCTTCAAGCGTGTTTTTTGTTCTTCTTGTGTGTTTTTTTAATAATAAATACTGATGATTACTTGAGCTTCTGCTCTCTTTCAGAGTCAGATTTGAAAAAAAAAATCCAATATGTGTGGCTTTGTTCATATTTTTTTGCAGAAACATAAAACAAATGAATAGAGAGACACACAGATCTCTCTTTACTACTGGATATTTTCTGTATGTATTTCCTTTTTCTTTATCAATAAAGTTTCTCACTCTGAGGTTCAAGAGTCTCTCCATGTTTTATTACATTTATCATATTGAGCGTCTCCTGGAGGAATACATATATTTTATGTATATTTTATACAGTGCACCATATATGAATCTTTACATTTTTTAAATATTATTTTAAACATTATTTGTAAATATTTACATTACTAGATCATTACTTTCTTTCCTTTTCTATCTACAATAATAAACAAAAATGCACTGCATTGCACTGAGTGTGTGATAGGGCCCAAAATCTCTAGTGTGATTTGTCTCTGTGGTCTCGTCTGAGGAGCAACTCCTCCATCTTGTGGCTCACCCTGAACTCACATGTTATCAGGAGTTATCTTTGTCAGCTCTGACGTCACAGTCACAGTGTTTAGCAGCTTGTCTGAGCCGTGTGAGAAATTGTTGAACAGTTTCACAGTGTTTTTGTGTGAGCGTCTCACTAATGCGTGTTCACTCTGAACAAAGTGAGCATTTAGAGCATCATAATACATACCTGTTGAATATTAATCATATGAAGATATCAGAGGACACTTTCATCCACAAAGTTATAGCAGGCGATCTGTTCCTGCTCCATAAAACCATTAGAGAAACTCTGAAATCAGTCTGAGAGGAGAAACAATCGAGACATTTGATCAGAAATGAACAACAAACGTCCTGAAGAGAGTTACAGGAGAGAGCAGAGCCAAACACTCACAGGATCTCATGACAAGATCAAACTGTTGCTTTAAGATGTTTGTGTGACGTTATGTGTCCGTTTATTTCAGTTGAAAATGATGTCATTGACTTACAGGAAGTTGAGGCCTACTGGAGCTCAAAGTGACAATGATCAAAGTGTGAATTAATCATCCAAAACAGAGCTAGATGGTCACATGCATTAACACTGAATAAATAGACAGTTATTTTAAGTGATTGTAGAGTTTCACTTCACTTTACTACAGAGCAGCTTCACATCAGTGCGTCTGTCATTTTATTACTGAACCAGTTTTGAAGAGTTTGTCTTTTCATATTTGTGGACTGAAACCGTTGAAGATGTTTCTCCCTGTTTTGCTCTGCTTGTGTTTCTGGCGTCTGGATGGTGAGTTTAAATGTGTTTTTTATGACTTCAGTTGCTTCTCTTCTGGTACCATGTAATAAATGTCTGGTTAATTTAGTCAGAGAGGATCAACATTCGCTGTTACAGGCCAGCACTGATAGAGGAGGAAATCATATTATAAGGGTGAGCAAACGCAAACCGTCAGAAAAATCCAGACTCGGCAGTGACAAAGTTATTTATATACGCTGTTTATTCAAGAAAATCCTCCAACATGTAATCCTGGAAACAATTGCTGTACAAGTGCACAACAACATTTACGAGATCCACTACAGACACAGTTCTTTCCAAGACCAAGTCTTTCTCAAAAGCAAGTTTTATCAAGTGTTATTAAAGGATTTTTGGATCAAAATATTCAAAAACCACTAAAACAATGTTATATATTTTGTTGATGATTTGTGTACTTACATTATCCTGAATGTGTCTAAGAATGTTTAAATCCAGAGAAATAAGCAGTTTAAACCAGGACAGGGAACGTGTCCGTGCGTCGCCTAATAATGACATCATACCCACGTTACCCTCGATTTCCAGTTATATTTTGTAGAAACCATGGGAACACCAAAGGCCCTTTAAAGGGATACTCTACCGTTTTTTCATATTAAACTATGTTATTCCCTTAACTAAGACGAGTTGATACCTCTCTCGTCTCAGTGCGTGCACTAAATCCCTCTGTCTTGCGGCGCAGTAATATCTTCACTAGAGGGAGCGGGGGCCGGTGAGAGGATTTTTTACGAGTGAAGATATTACTGCGCCAAGTCGAAGTGCTTACAAGCACTTGCTATGGTATTCCGCCATACAAAATAGTTATCCATTTTACACGCTTAGAAAAGCGCAACGTTTTGTTTTGTGTCACCGTCCTAGGTCGAGTTACACTTCGCGAGTAACTGTATTTAAATAGGGAAAACGTGGAGGTGTTTGGTAGCTTCTCTGCTTGGCCCATATTAAATGAACTGGGCTAACAAAGTTTCGCCGCAAGACAGAGGGATTTAGTGCACGCACTGAGACGAGAGAGGTATGTATCAACTCGTCTTAGTTAAGGGAATAACATAGTTTAATATGAAAAAACGGTAGAGTATCCCTTTAATATATGATGTGTTTTATTAGACAGGTGAGCAACTGTTTGGATATATCCATCGGCAGAAAACTAATCATTGTTACACAGTTAGTCTTTTTGCCTAAATCTCGTTTTCTTGATTTACCGTGAGTACCATTTTTACCATACCTAATGTCGATCTGGCTCACTGCAGTGTGTAACAAGCGGTTCATATAGCGAACGCACAGAGTAGCATTATAACAACTTTCATCACACTCAGATGTATCTAATATGATAAAACAGCACTGCGTTTCCCCACACACACATGACCAGAAGAAGCAGAAGTGTCTGTGGGATAATAAAAGCTCCACTGCTCTCGAGCCGTGTGTGTCGCGCTCGTCTCTCATTAGCAATCGCTCCAGCGGCTCGTTACAGTCCAACGGCTTTCGTAACGTTAATAAATCTTCAATATATCATGAGTTTGCTGTTACAGTCTCTAAACCGTGCAGCCGTTTCTCCGCTCACAGCATTGAAGTTCAGTCTCGTCACTGTGTTCATGTTGCCGTTTCCTCAACAGAGTAATGCTTCAAGTTCTCACCCATCATGCGTTGTCTTTTGTTTGGTCTGGTTTCGGGTTGGGAAAAGATCGTATAGCTAATTCTCAAAAGTTCATTGAACTTCACTGAACTTGAATGCAATCAGCTGCGCAATTTACAAACTTAATGGCTGCGAGTAAATCTGTGTTTTCTGCTTGAAGTATTTTGTTTGCCAGATAAGTTTCATTAGGCTACATTTCTAATCAAGCATACGTTCATAACTGTAAAATAAAATAAAAATTCAGGGATTGACATTAAGGTTTTCAGCTTATATTGACTTCACTTAATCAGTTCTGTAATGTTATAAGTTAAAGGTGTGTAATGATGTCAAGGAGGCAGTTTAACTTTATCAAGCCCTGGTGCCGTCTAACAAAACACATGCATTAAGTTACAGTACAGACAATCTGCAGTCACTGAAACTTTCAGCAGTATTTGTGTATTTATGACAGCATATTTCATTCAATACTTCACTTTGACAGCATTATAAATAAATAGAATGTATAAGTCATTCTTACTCTTAAGGCCTTCAAGAGTTAAGACACATCAAGACGTTGTAAAAGAACTACCGGGGACGGAAGCTGAATGTGTCGTCGTCTCGTTATTTACGTGCAGCCAGTCAGACTGTTTTCTCTTCTCGATTCAACATGCTCAGTCGGCCAAAAAACAAAAACAAAAGAAAAACAGTAAGTCAGTGTTGCCCATTTAGCGATGTTGTCTTTCCCACCCCTTTCATCAAATCTCACCTAGCGACTTCTTGGACAAACCGTATATAGTTTGTGAAACTCGCTAGTATGATGTCATCTAGCGCCATTTAGCAAGCAGTTTTAGCTACTGTCCATTGAAAGCCGTTCGCATCAGAGCAATGAAGTCTGACTGGTGCTGATTGTTCAGAACTCAATGCAAAAACAGGCGAATGACGCTCAACAACGGCCCGATGTTGGTCAACGGCCGACCGTCAGCTTGGTGTGTCCCGAGCCTTTTAGCATTAAAGGGTAGAAGCTGTCCACTTACAATCCAACATATCATAACAGGGTGGATGTTTTTAGCTAATAGAGCCAATAACTAGCTAGGAAAGAATTACATGCTAGCAGAAGATTAACATTTAGAAAAAGAATAAATAAATCAAATTCATAAAAAAATTATAAAATTAGTAATGTGGTGGCAAACAAAATGCTATCAATATGCTATGAATAAGAGACAAACACACATCTTAAAGATAACATTTCTTCCACACTAACAAGCACAAAAACACACAACAATTACTAAAACTTCAAAAAAAAAAAAAAAAAAAATGTTTCAAAATAGAAGTAAAAATAATAATAGTACCTCAATGATACTGAAATAACACTGGTTTGAATCTCACATGATAAATGTTAATAAAAAACGAAAAAAAATGTTAGTTTAAGACCCACTAAAATAACATTTTAACTTCTCATCTTTACGAGACACTTTTGAAAATAAACCCACTGAACAGGATCTATTAATGAAGCTGTTTTGAAGAGTTTGGCTTTTCATATTCGTGGACTGAAACCGATGAAATTTATTTTTTCTCAAATTAGTTTTGCTCTGTTTGTGTTTGTGGCGTCTGGATGGTGAGTTTTATGATTTCAGTTGTTTCTGCTGTTCTGTTCTGATGTGATAAATTACTGATTTAATTAGTCAGAGGATCAACATTCACTGTTATTCTCATATAGAAATAATTAAACTGTGATTTTACTGTCAGATCAAGCTTGAATTCAGCTCTAAACTCAGTTATTAGTGATTTATTAAATATAACAAAATAAATATGAAGCTCTGATACTCAACAGCATTAGAGTGTGACATTAAACATTACAGTAAAAGTATCTTATTTTAGTTATTGTTCCATATATAAATCTATTTCTCTTTTCATTCATCATCATTAGTCTTTGAAATGCTGTAGAATATTATTAATGTCACGTTTAAATTAATAAAAGTATTTTAGTGAAGCTTCATCAAACCAACATATATGTAAGAAATGTATTTCAATTAATCATAAAATGGCCCTGATATGTCACTAGACATTAAGAAATCATGTTCATTTCAAATACTCATATCACTGACAACAGTAGTCCGGCCAGGATATTGTCATTTAAAAGTGAAGTTGCAGCCCTCAACTGATGTTGATGTTGTCATGTTGTGTTTTGGCCTGATGCTCCACCCTCCACCTATCTACCAATCACGAAGTCAGTAGTGTTTCGGCATCCGGGTTGCCAGCTCTGCTCTAGTTACCACAGCTGCAGCTACAAACGTGTCGGATAAAAAATGTCTAACGTTACGAAACCTAAAAGACCTCGTTATGAATCCGAAATACGTCGTGACAAAGTCAGAAAAAAAACTTACTGTGTAGGACTCGTCACTTGCCATTGGAATCTCCTTGTAGCAGCCGACTTTCCTGCTGGATCCTGCAGCCTAACTGGCAACCTCGAGTCAGGGTGGAGGGGGGAGGGGGAGGGGATACACCGCTCTACAGTAATTTGAAAGTGATTGCAGTACCAGTTTTGGCCACAATCTTACAAACGGCTCCTTTAAGTGATTTGAAAAACTCTGTTTTCAGGAGTGTTTGGAGTTACAGTTCAAATATCAGTGAATGAGGGAGATTCAGTCTTTCTAAACTCTAATCTTACTGAAATGAAGGATGATGATGTGATTCAGTGGAAGTTTGGAAATAAATGCACCTTAATAGCTGAAATCAATGTAACGGCCGACAGAATCACTGTATATGATGATGTTCTTGATGGGAGATTCAGAGACAGACTGAAGCTGGACAATCAAACTGGATTTCTGACCATCACAAACACCACAACTGAACATGAAGGAGATTATAAACTACAGATCAACAGTGTGAGAAAGAGTTTCTTTCTCACTGTCGATGGTGAGTTTAAAAACGGTTACACCTGTTTTATAATGACAACATTTAAATGCATTCATACTGTACACCATTTGTTTTTTGTTTGTGTTGTTTTAAGGTATTGTTTATTTCAAATTTAAATTTAAATATTTAATTTAATAAACAATTATAATCTGTTTATCTGTGACAAATCCTGTTTCTGTTTGTTCTGTGTGTGTTTGATGATTCAGTTGAAATATCAGTGAATGAGGGAGAATCAGTCACTCTGAAAGCTCGTCTTACTAAAATGAAGGATGATGATGTGATTCAGTGGAGGTTTGGAGATGAAAACACTTTAATAGCTGAAATCAATGTAACGGCCGACAGAATCACTGTATATGATGATGTTCTTGATGGGAGATTCAGAGACAGACTGAAGCTGGACAATCAAACTGGATCTCTGATCATCACAAACACCACAACTGAACATGCTGGAGATTATCTACGACTGATCAACGGTGTAAGAAGAAAAAGCTTCAGTCTTATTGTCTATAGTGAGTTTATTATTGGTTCCCTTTGTTTGTTAATCACTTTGAAGTATACATATCCTAAATGTAAAAAAAAAGTTTAATAGTTAAATCTAAGACACACCATGAATTTGGATTAATGATTCTGATACTGGCATCTCTGTGTATTTTTTTTTATAAATCTGAAAATCACAAACACTCCCTCAGCTGAGATTATGATTTACTCTGATGTTTCTAATCTTTCTCAGCTCGTCTGCCTGTTCCTGTCATCAGTAACTATTCAAACTGTTCATCATCATCATGTTCATTGGTGTGTTCATCAGTGGTGAATGTGACTCATGTGACTCTCTCCTGGTACAAAGGAATCAGTGTATTGTCCAGCATCAGTGCGTCTGATCTCAGCATCAGTCTCTCTCTACCTCTGGAGGTGGAATATCAGGATAAAAATACCTACAGCTGTGTGCTGAACAATCCCATCAGCAACCAGACCACACATCTGGACATCAACACACTCTGTCACACATGTGCAGGTACGACAGCGCTGATATTAGTGTTCATTTACGGAGTTGAATATGTTAAAGACTTTCAATGGTTTCAGTGATCAGTGATAAAACAACTGTTCAGCATTTTATTATTATTCAGCAAGGAGCAAACCATCCAGATAATAAAATAAGTCCAAGGCATAGGCAAACAGGGAAATCCAGGGAGACAGGCAGAAATTCAAGACCATGAAACAGAAACCAGAAATAGCGCTCTGAGACACAGTGTAACACCAACAAGACTTCGCAAAGAGTGACTGAGTAAACCCGGTTTATATAGACAGGGTTAACAAGGGTAAATGAGAAACAGCTGAAACTAATCCAGGGATAATGAGTCTGGGCAAAGGATTCTGGGAAATGTAGTTCATGGTGGAATGACACTGGTCTGGGGAGGAGCGCCCTCTGGTGGATATCCTGGGCACTCCAGCTGGTGATCGTAACAGTCGGCATACCTCAGATTGTTTATCATATTTATATACATATATATACAACATCAGCACACTTTGCTTCCTTTCAGCCTGAAATGAAACACATACAATTTGGTTTTTACTGTAACCCACAAAAGAATGGAATAAACTAGAAACTTTGAAATGAATTTAAATGTAAAGCATCAAAATACTACTAACTGTGAAGTTCTCTTATCACTAGCTGACACTAATAACTGTTTCTCTCAGTGTCTACAATAGTGCTGATCTCTGCTGCTGCCGCTGGATCTCTGATCATTGTTTCTGCAGTCGTTGTGATCTTCTGCATCTGCAAGAAATGTAGAAAAACTGATCAAGAAGGCAAGTGTTATAAACGCTACTGAATTGACAATAGTAATGTGTTATATCAAATAATAATATACTTTAATATTGTAGTTCCCTTTAACCCGCATGTTGTGTTGCGGTCATTTTGAACAAGAGAGGATTTTATTTTTCCTGAAAATGCTATTTAATGTAATCACATTGGACTAAAACATCTCGGGCTACAACTGTAACCCTTGTTCCCTGAGAAGGGAACGAGACGCTGCGTTGTATGACGATACTTTGGGGAACGCCCTCAGCATGACTGTGTCATGTGTGCAAACTAGTCCAATCCTGATTGTTGCTGCCTCACCTCGTGACATGTGACAGCGTAACGCGGAAAGCTACAAAGGGAAGCCGGCAACACAGTAATGTCAGCTTTTGATAGGCTGGAGCAATAGGTTGGACGCAGCTGCCATAAGCTCCAACACTCTCAGAAAGTGTTTGACAGTGCTGACCTGGCCTAGCTTGATCTTGGTGACTGTAGCCAGGATGGTCTCGATACGATCAGGAGACGATTGTTCCCGCATCGTAGTCGTGTGCCACACTGCCCCCAGAACGTAGCTCTCTGCTGGAGGGATAGTGATCTTTTTTTGGAATAGAGCCTCAACCCCAAGCACCTTATATACAAGAATGACATCTCGATCCCGATCTTTCCTCGACTGGGCCAGAATGAGCCAGTCATCTATAAAATGGAGAACCCCGCCCCACATTAGAGGGTAGTGAGAAAGGGAAGAACTTTGAACAGATTTTGGCACTAAACTGCCTCCATACTGCCAAAGCTCTTCATGCACTTACGTGAAGAAAGGCACACGCTCCGAGCCCGAACACACAAGCAGCGGCTGGGTAACAACAAAGGGTGCTCAAGCCTTTACGAGAAAGGAGAGTCACGACCCGCGTGCTGACGTGGTCATGTTCCCATGCGAGAACATGAACCCCCCACGAACGCCATCTCAGCATGCTTACGTCCAGGCATGTGAGACAGCGATCGTGGCCGTCAGATGAGGACAGAAAACAACCGCATCCAGGAATGCACAGACAGAGAGGCGTCTTTAAAAAGTGCTTGCTCTTTTAGGAAATCTGCTCTTATGTTCCGAAGCACCGTGGGGTGTAACGCCACACTTCTGCATGCACAGCCCTTTCAAGAAGCTAATCACCACTATATGCACCCTCACACCAGCAGGAGACATCTCCTGAGAAATAAACACTTTTTAGCAATTAAAATAGCTGATTCTGCACAGGAATCCAGTTCAGTTGAAGGACAACTGGAATGAGCGATCGCTGTTCATAACCACTCGGCTCCGAAGCAAAATATGAATGAAAGTGATTAGTGCCAGTCCTATTTATACCCGTATGTCCGGGTAGATGTGATGCAATGCAAATCTCACTGGCTAATGTCCACTGGCCTGTTCTGTTATCACTTGGAGGCGATTGGGCTCCCAGACAAGACCCCATGACATTAGTCCATCCTAACATTGAACGTGACTGACTGAATGGGAACTTACCGACTTTGCTCACACAGGCTATAACAACTTCCCCCCAAAAATCTGATAATTTACACTAATGTAGTTCCTGGTCAAAAATGACCGACCTCCAGAAATGTTCTTATAATTTTCTCTTTCTGCTATATTATTACCAAACATATAGGATTTCTTTCAATTTGCACAGGTTTTGTATTTCTTTTTGGAACAGGTTAATCGTAGGCCTCATTGATCTGTTGAGTGAACAATGCCAACATTATCCATAAATAATGCTTTTTTCACTCAAATACTGAGGTTCATAAGCTCAGATCAATGGCCTACGGCCTTTCAGTTAAAAAAATAAATATTAAACCTGTGGTAACTGAAACAAAACAAGTTGACAAGAAGATTGCATCCAATATTTGCTGGTAATACAGCATAATAAAAGATTGACAAGCAATTTTTAAATTTTTGACTAGGAACGTCAAATTAGGTAAAGGATTTTCTAAACAGGACAATATATCAAGTCATCTTTATTTGTATAGCGCTTTATACAAAACATATATGATTTAAAGATACAGATATAGTTAATAACATTCAGTTTTGTTGTATTAATCAACCTATTTATTATATTGCATCGTATCGTTGAAACAGTTGAGACTTATGAAGAAGAAATCACTTACGCCGAGCCAAAGTTCTACAAAAGAAAAGCACATAAATCGGTAAGATAATTTATTACTAATTCATGTCTGTGTATCATTTCAGCAGTGAGTGTGTGAAAGATCTTTATACAAACAAAAACACAAAACACCACCATATTAAATATGTATAAAGATCAGCATTCAATGCGAGAAACATATGCCATAACACTCACAACACTCATTCTACCATGTATCTAAAGAGTAACAGATCAACAGTTATGAAGTGCCTTTTTTATTATTTTGTACTTATAATAATATCAAGATTTTTACATCAAAAAACATCTTAATTTAGAAGTATTAGGTTATAGAGTGGTTATAGGTAATAGAAGTAATAGGCCGTGGTTTCGTTTAGACTCGGAAGTGTGGGATTGTTTTTAAAACTTCCGATGTTGAGAGATGTCAGCTGGTGAAATTCAGCCAGACAGGTTAAAAACGCATGCATACTCAGTACATGTCAAACGATCGGTAATAACAGTAATAGTGACCACGTAATAAAAACAGTTACTCACAGTGTGGTGCGATATTACTGTCGGATCCAAAAGACTCAGTGCAGCATCATCTTTTACATTTACATTTACGCATTTGGCAGACGCTTTTATCCAAAGCGACTAACATTGCATTATCCTATACATTTATACATAGGTATGTGCAATCCCCTGGGATCGAACCCACTACCTTGCGTTGATAACGCAATGCTCTCACCACTGAGCTACAGGAAAGCTGTAAAAGAAATCTTTTAATTTCAATCTTACAGAAAATCCTGCGTTGAATTGTGCCTTGTTTGTAAATGAATCAGCTGTGAAATTAAGTGAAAAAAAAAGCACCAAGTTCTTACTGACACGGTCTGGAACTTCATTAAAAATAAAGTTAATCCACTCCTTGTTGGTATCAGAAGGAAGGTAATGCAAAGGCTGTGTTGTTTCACAATTTGGCACTGCACTGCATCTTTCTCTCTTCAGAGCCATCTTTACCGTTAGGTTTCTGCATTTCTGCATAGGTGTCGTTATTTACCTACTACATGGCATGCACGAATCAGTGGGCGGGGCTTATTGCTAAATGAGCAAGAAGCAGGCGTTGATCTTCTTCTCCAGAGGCGGTGTTTAGCTACCCTTCTAGGTAATAACGTAGCATATTCCACAATCAGTCGTTCAGATGGATTTGCTTCAAGCTGTTTTCAGACTAACAAGAACGTTTTGAGTTCTGAAACTTACAGGATGTTTTTATAGTATAATGACATCTTATATATTAAAAGATCAAGGGAATTTAGATTACTCATTTCATGACCCCTTTAATATGTTCAGTGTTTGAAATGAGCCACTGATGAAGTATTTCCTGTGTCAGTTGATGACATCACAGTCCAACACATTTCTGTCTATCTGTCATTTGAATTGGATTTTTTAAGCAACTATTATTTTACAAGCATTAAAAAAACAAACGGAAGGAAACGTTTTGTGACACACTTGAGGCTGGTTTTATATCAGCATATTGTAAAATGACTTCAAGGACATTTATTATTATATATTGTGTTTTTGACAGGATGATAAAGAGGAGGATCATGTGGTGTATGCACCGATCGCCAAGAGAAGATGATCAAACTTCAAGAACCAGACCAGCGGTGTGATCGCTTTCACAGGAACCGCTGTAGTTCCTCTCAGCTCTTTAGTTTTGAGATTGTTGAAGTGTGATATTCAGTGAACTAATGAAACTCTCTCTTAAAGAATGTGCTTCTAATACAAGGACTTTTAACAAATGATCCAAATCTTGTGGCCCACTGGAGCTTTTACATGTTTGTTTTTAAAGCGCCGCTATTTTTGCTCTGCGTGAGTATACTGTATGTGTGCAAATAAAGTTGGACATGCTTATAAATCCTAATTTATATAAGAAACTGGCCATTAATAGTTACATTTTGCCACAAAATATATATATAAAAAAAAATCAAGCAGTTAATATTCGATATACAAAAGTTAAAGCTATTCTTGACGTCACACCCCTAAAGATCATATCATGTCTTTGTCTGTCAATGTTTTAACAATCATTTTAATAAAGCAAATGCATGATTTACTGTTGTAATATTCATGGTATTTATAGTATGTAAATGACTGATGGTTGTTAATATTTTCTTTAGTTTCATTTTGGGCGGTAAGTAACTAACAACACTGCTAACAAATGAACGTTTCTACATTACAATTAAGTGTAAGAAATATGCTCATATTCAGAAAAAAATTGTATGAAAATTCAATTCTATAAAAATTCAATAAAAAAATTCATTTTCAACAAATTGAATACTTTTATTTTTCTCATTTGCAGTTTAACAGACCATGACAAATTTCATCAAATAAAACAACATCCCACTAATAACTAGAGCGCCATCTAGTGTCCAAAATAAGACTCTTCAAAAATAATAGCATTAACTGTAAGTATTACAGTTTAGCTTTAACTATGAATTCTCTCACTGGCCACTTTATTATGTAAACCTTGCTAATAGCAGGTTTGACCCCCTTTTTGCTTTCAGAACTGCCTTAATTCTTCATGGCATAGATTCAACAATGTGCTGGAAACATTCCTCCAAGATTTTGGTCTGTATTGACATCATGGCATCACGCAGTTGCTGCAGATAAAAATAATAATAATCAAATCCAGCCCTAAACGCCAGATCTTGTCAAAAGATATTAGTTTTGTCTGGTGTGCAAAACACATATGAACTGCTGTGGACAGTGACACATGTGGACACATGTGAGAATGTTATTTGTTGATTACAGCTCGGCATTCAACACAGTCAAACCACAGAGGCTCTGAAAAGCTCCTCACCCTCGAACTGACACTTTTCCTCTGTAACTGGGTGCTGATCTTGCTGACGCACAGACCTCAGTGAGTCAGAGTAGGAGACCGGACATCAGGCATTCAAACTGTGAGCACAGGGATCCCTCAAGGCTCGGTCCTGAGCCCGCTGCTGTTTACCATCTTCACCTACGACTGTGTGGTCTCTCAGACCAATACCAGGATTATAATGTTTGCGGATGACACTACAGTCATCAGACTGATCACTGGTGGAGAGGAAAGAAGAGAGTGGCAGGACTGATGGCCTGGTGTTAGGAAAATAATATCATCCTAAATGCACATAAGACCAAGGAGATGATTATCAAACCTACATCAGCAAGGATCTCACCTGGTCTCACAACAGTCAGCAGCTCCTGAGGAAATCCCAATAAGAAGGCTGAGGAAATTCGGCATGGCAACCGAAATTCTCAGCAACTTGTACAGATGTTCTGTTGAAAGTGTGATTAACAGTTCGATCACAGTGTGGTTTGGAAGCTGCACTGTTCAGGATAGGAAAGCTCTCCAGAGTTTGCAGAATAGCCTTCCCATCACTTCAGGATATTTACAGCTCCAGGGTCATCAGGACGGCCCACAACATCATCAGGGACATTAAACATCCACAACACAACCTCTTCACACTGCAGTTGCCTGGGAGACGGTAAAGAAGTGTGAAATCAAGGACAAAAAGACTCAGTTTTCATCCATAAGCCATCAGACTCCTGAAGCATACATTATGCAGTAAATACTTCCCTCCCCATTACCCCATTGAATGTTACCCTGATTCTTGCACAATGCATATTTGCACTTTTTTTATTATTGTATTTTGTTTATTTTGTGTAAGGGAGACTTTTCAAAAAAGTAAGAGTTTCATTGTGTGGGCATTATTATTATTATTATTATTGTGTAGGAGTTATTACTGTGCATGACAATAGATATATCTTGAATCTTGAATCTTGGTGGGTCACTTCATGACTAAACCAGGACCCCTGTTGTCGTCCTGATAATTAAATATATCCGGATAATATGCTTTGAACTGTATGTCCATATGTGGAGATTTTTTTAAGTTTATCTATGTCTTAACCAATCAGAATCATTCAACCTGAAGTAATGACGTAGTTTAGTGGCCTGTGTTAGAGTATAATTGCTGTTGTATTGAGTGTGTACGCAGGACGGTGTTGAAGCTGACTTCTGCTGATGAAACTGTAAACTATCTTCAGCAAAAAAAAATTCTTCAGTTTATTGCATCTCTGACTCCTGGTCTTCATTCATCATATCTGGTCCTCTGGTCTTAACTGTAAATTCCCCTACAGTTAATGGTGGAGAGTGTGCGGGCAATCATTCTCCGATGACATCCCTGACTAATCAACAAACAAGGAAGGAAGATTTGATGCTGAAGCTGGATCATCAAACTAGATCTCTGACCATCACAAACACCAGGGGTCTCATTTATAAAACTATGCGTAGGAACCTTATTAAAAGTGTACGTGCGCCCGAAAACCAAAAATGGCGTTCGCAAAAAAATATTCAGACTTATAAAACCGTTCGTATGCCAGAACCTACGCAGAATTCACTTTATAAATCAACGGAAGATTGTGCGCACATGCGTCTCCACCCTGAAATAGCCATATATTGAGCTTACAACGCCTATTTTTACTATGCAGATCCTCATCTGCATATCATTTGCATATGATTATTCATCCACGTGATAACGTTTAAAGGTACAAGACACATTACATTAATAAAAATCAAGTAGTTGCCTATCCTTGCCTTGTTTTTGAATACATAAATCAAATAGTGTAAAATACATTTCAGAGAAAGTTTTTCTCAATATTTTCCACTGGCCGAATTGTATTTTTAATTGATTTATATTTTTAATGGAAACAGATAGGCCTTGGGCATTATTTGCACGAAACTATTTTCTCAGACAATCTGGTATTATCATGATAAGCAATTATCTCTGTGGTTAAAACATTAAAACACGTACAGCACGCCACAGGAAAAGTGTTCAAAAACATCGCATCCACAACAATATTTCTATTGATTGAATATAAAAATTTGTGTAACTTCTCAGTAATGATTTCATGTTTAAGTGTTTAACTAATTTGAATGGTATTTTTAATCTAAATGTTTATATCAGAAGTAAAACATAGTTTAAATCATTATTTTATTTATTTAAACTGTTATTTGCGTCAGTTTCACTAAACGACCCAACGCGCTCGCTGGCGCAGAGATTTAAGAAGGGATGGATATTTGCTTCAAGTGATAGGCTTGGTGAGTGAAATTATATTTGTATTATCTTTCTGTATATGTTTAATTTTCTTTAGATTTTCTGTCTAAAAGTGACCAAAAAGACATTTAACTCCAGCTTACCCATCGGTGTCACCAAACTGCTCCATCTCCAAAACGTTCGTACGCATGGGTCAGAGTTTGCATGCAGGTATGCAAATTTTCCTGTCATGTTTGTTTTTATAAATCACAACTTATGCGTCGGAAGTGGCGTACGGCTCTTTCAGGGCCTGTTTTGTACATACACAACGGTTATAAATGAGGCCGCAGAACTGAACACACTGGAGTTAATAAACTACAGACCAATACTTTTATCAGGCCTTCTTTTTGTCTCACTCTCTGGTGAGTTAAATATCAGTTTCACCTTTTTTATTTATTATAGCTTTGATAATCTAAAGAAGTAGCTTAATTATCAAATGGATTTTTTATTCTTAAAATGACTTAGCCTACCTTTTACATTTAGAGCTTTTACACTAAAACCACAGGGTTAAAACAACCCAATTTGGCTTGTTTTTATCCCAGTAAATATTAGGACAGAACACATGTTGGGCTAACTTCATACATGAATTAGTGTTTACAGATTAACTTAAATCCTCTAAACTTTTGCAAAATACTCCACACAACCACTGGTTTGCATGATAACTTGTTAACGCCATTTGCATGATATTATGTTACGCAGGAACCGCTAACTTCTGATGCTGTGACTGACTCCATAACCTGCCCATAAACTAACACTGAACAGCTCTGAGGACATATTTTATCATTAATATTTAATATCTTTCAGAATAAAATCATTTATTTTATGCAAGGATGCAAAAGACTGATGCGACACTTGTTTAGGTTGCATCTCTGTATTCTTTGCATAAAATTAAATGATTTACAGAAAAGTAACGATTTTATATTTAAAAATAAAATGCACATAAACCTGTATTTTACCGTTTAAATGCACCAATTCAATGTCACTGAGAACTGCTCTCTCCTGAAGAGGATGCAAAAAGCCCTCGATAAATAACTCAACCACTGGGTTGTGACAATTGACCCAGGAGCTGGGGTAACACAAAAAAACACTCAAAAATATAACCCCCCCAAAAATGACCCAAAAAGACTCAACCCAGCATAGGCTTGAAAAAAATAACCCAGGATTTTTTTTTTTTTTTTTACTTTCTATTTCAGATTGTTTTAAAAGCTCTACTTTTGATAAACTCGGTTGCTCTCGATGTTTCTTCCTCGTCGGCTTGAATATCTTCATTCATCCTCATTTATCTCTATTCTCATGTTTTCCAGCTCGTCTGCCTGTCATCAGGAAAATACAGAACACCATACAGATTGTGAAGTTGGACAAGAAATGCTGTGATAGACAATGTTACATTAGAGTAAATATAATTATGTATGTTGAATAATATTTAGAAAAGAGACTAAAGCCAGTTGAACTAGAGGAGCAAATAAGAAAGAAACCCCCACCAGTATCTTGCAGAAAACAAGCAGCGTCTGTAAACAGCAAAACATGATCTGCGTATTGAACCAAACATGGAATGATGATTTTGAGAGTGACCTTGGTACCAGATAGTCTCAGTGAGCTCGTATTATGATTTACACATGCAAAGATGATTTAAGCATTTTCAGACCTTTAGAAAACACTTGAAAACGTTAGTATGGATGGAGATACATTATCAAGCCTGTTTATTTCTGCTTGGTTTACACTGGTTTGGACTTAAACTTTGTTCACTGCTTGTGTGTTTTGCCTTGCTTCAGAGAAGCTGTTTGCTGATCGCCTGAACTTTGCCTTTTCCTGGTTTTGAGTTTTCATTCAGGGCCAGAATTCATTTGAAAATGTAAGATCAGCAAAAGCTTGTTGATGTTCGTGATGTAAAAGAGGATGGACGTGCGAGTGTAAACTGTGTGAGAGGTTACACAACCAGATAAATATCTCAGTTCAGTCTTTCAGAGCAATCTGAGTGTTTCAGACATTAAGAGTTACTATCGTGGGCTTTTCAGTGAACCGATGAAGAAAATGTTTCTCAAATTAGTTTTGCTCTGTTTGTGTTTGTGGCGTCTGGATGGTGAGTTTTAAATGTGTTTTTCTGGTTTCAGTTGTTTCTGTTCTGATGTGATAAATTACTGGTTAAATTAGTCAGAAATTATTAACATTCACTGTTTTCACTGTTATTCTCATATAGGAACAAATAATGTGTGATTTTGCTGAGAGAAAACACTCTTATTTGAGATTAAAGTTTAATGCAGTTATTGATTATATAAAACTGTTTAACTGTTTCTCATTTTCATTCCTCATCTTTTGTCTTTGAACTTCTGCAGAACATTAATCACTTCACATTTACATGATCAAAAGTATTTTAGTGAAGCTTCATCAAACCAACATCAAGTAATTTTAAAGCTTTAATCAATGAAAAACTCTGTTCTTCAGGAGTGATTGGTGAGATAGTGATTGTGAAGGAGGGAGATTCAGTCTCTCTAAACTCTCCACTTACTGAAATGAAGGATGATGATGTGATTCAGTGGTGGTTTGGAGATGAAAACACTTTAATAGCTGAAATCAATAAACGGGTCGACAGAATCACTGTATATGATGATGTTCTTGATGGGAGATTCAGAGACAGACTGAAGCTGGACAATCGAACTGGATCTCTGACCATCACAAACACCAGAACTGAACATACTGCAGTTTATTATCTACAGATCAACAGTGAGATCAAGAGGTTCAGGCTCGGTGTCCAGAGTGAGTAAACCTTTTGAGTGATACAGTCCCACATTATGGGATTTGGAATGTTCAGTGATTTTTTTTTCCTTTTTTTTTTTTTTTTTTCATTTTACAGATTATTTGAGGTAGGTGATAGGTGATATATATCACCTACCTCAAATAATCTGTAAAATGTAAAAAAAAAAAAAAAGAGGGATCCTGGAAAAAATCTTTTTGCAAATAAGCTTTTTACAGGACATCCACATAGCCATATGTTCATTACATTTATTCATAATATGCATGCATTCCTTTGCATTTGAGTATGAATCAAGTAAATAAACCTATTTGTCAATTCTAAACAGCTTTTTTTTTTGTTTTTTGTTTTTTTTGTTTATAATCTCTCTTTTTTTTATTGTTGTTTGCATTCACTCATGTATCTAATCATCAGACCAAGTCAGCAAAACTGCAAGCACATCACTCGCTTTACACTCAGTTTGAAATTGAAAAACAAACTTTTTGCAAAACATGTATATATATTTACATATTAATTTATGAATGTATGTGTGTGTGTGTGTGTGTGTGTGTGTGTGTGTGTGTGTGTGTGTGTGTGTGTGTGTGTGTGTGTGTGTGTGTGTGTGTGTGTGTGTGTGTGTGTGTGTGTTTGTGTGTGTGTGTGTTTGTCTATATACATATATACACACTCAGGGCCGGCGCTAGCCATTTGGGTGCCCTAAGCACAAATGCTTGGTGGTGCCCCACCAAGGGAATAACAACCATTCAGAATTTCTTAGTTAGGTTCTCTTTACTTCCAAAATAACTGCTGCAAATAAATAATTTTACATTAACAATGGCACCAAACATGAAAAGAAATAAATAATATAAAGGTTAAAATTATAAATACCAAATACCACCACAATTACTAAAAACACAGATTTGGAACTGAACAATGTAAACACAGAAAGTTAAAAGTGCAAAGGTCAGGCACAATATAATAATTCTGTACATAATTTGACAACTCTGTGAATATGAAAATATACAAACACTGAGATTGTGGGGGGGTTTTTTCTTCTAATTGCAGTTTCAAAGTAAAAAAAAAAAAAAAAAAAGATTTTAGCCATGCAGGGCTAAAGCCCCGGATCTTTTGCACTACTATAGCGACGCCCCTGGACATGCATACGCATAGGCGTAATTTGCGGGTAGGACATGTCCCCACCACTTATGAAACATCTCGCGGCACGAATGTACCAATACAAACAAACAAAACATCTCCAGTTAACCAGCAGAGCATTCATTTCATTCGTTTTTTAAATAAGAGTCGATCTAGCGCTGAAATGTGTTGTTTTTTTAAATCAACTGATCAAAGTGCTCGTTGCCGAGCGATCAGTGGCGCGGATACTATGTTTGTTTCTGGCTCGCGCACAGCCTTCACTCAGACGCGCGTTTCAATCCGTTGTGGAGAGACTCTCTATTCGCTCCGGTACAATTAGAAAACAAAAAGCACAAAAAGTGTCCCTGCCTGATATACAACCGCTAAAAAACATAATCGGTTTTGATGAAAAAAAAAAAAAAAAAAACTATATGAGTGCGGATTAGAACTCAGAACCTCTGACACGCTTGGCAAAAATTCAACCACTGGACCACTTAAATACACACATAATTTTCGTCGGATCAACATATAATAGGCCTCATTGAACGACCACTTAAACCCAATATTAACATGCTTTAGACATATTTTATTTGTTATTTATACTAGTACCCTATTGTGATGATTTTTCACGACCCAGATTTTTTGGTGCCCCCCCAAGCACTTGGTGCCCTACGCGCAGTGCGTGATGTGCGTGTGCGGAGCGCCGGCCCTGTACACACTTACACACACAGCGCTTTAGAAACTTTTTGACTTGGCTTGTATGCATATTCAGTGTGTGTGTGTGTGTATACTATATATATATATATATATATATATATATATATATATATATATATATATATTACTACGCAAAGTTACTAGAGTTACTACGCAAAAACACAATTTTTGGAAGAGTTTGATTTTGCAAGAGCTGTCTGATGCTTTGCATGTTGGGTGCGTGTTTTGTGGTTTTGTGTGTAAAGTTTCCAAAAAACTTGAGCCATGGTTTCAGAAATTGTGTGTAAGCAATATGAAAAACTGTCAGTCGTTTAAAATTTGTATTATAATAAATGGTCAAATATTAATTTAGCTATTTCTTACCTCTTTTTCAAGTGAAGCATTGCATTGGAATATTTATTGTGAAAGGTGCTGTAAAAGTATTTTGAATTACTTGATTGTTTTTGGCATCTGGTTGGTAAGTTTTAAATGTGTTTTAATAATTAGTTATGACTTTAGTTGTTTCTGCATCAGATTCACTGTTTGTTTCTCTAAATGTTGGTTCTATAAAACAATGAAGCTCAAACAGCATTAGTTTCAGTGTGACGTGATTCTCGTCTGAAGTGTCTTCTGTGTTTGATGTTGTGTGGGTCAGACCAACTTCAGTAAATGAGTTTTATTCAAAATAATCTCAAAGATATAATTATTAATCGGTTTTGTAGTTTGGAAATGTATTTCAAATGTAAATTTCAAAGTGTTTATATTAGTAATCCATCATAAAGTTATTTAAAAGTCTATCATTTAAACAGAAGAATCTTGTTGTGTTTGTACTTCAGGAGAGCTTCTTGATGGAGAAAGGGCAGTGTCCGTGAAGGAGGGAGATTCAGTCTCTCTAAACTATGATCTTACTGAAATAAAGAATGTTTTTGTGATTCAGTGGATGTTTAAAAACACTTTAATAGCACAAATCATTAAATTGTTCGACAGAATCACTGTATATGATGATGTTCTTGATGAGAGATTCAGAGACAGACTGAAGCTGGACAATCAAACTGGATCTCTGACCATCACAAACACCACAACTGAACATGAAGGAGATTATACACGACTGATCAACTCTATGAGGACTGATTTCTATCTCCATGTCTTTGGTGATTAAAAAAAAAATAAAAAAAATGTACACCTGTTTTTCATACACCATTTTGATTATTTTTGTTGTTTTAGAATATTTTAAATTTAAGCTATTTAATGTAATAAACCATTTGTGACAAACGCTGTTTCTGTTTTTTGTTTCTGTGTGTTTGACGATACAGTTGAAATGTCAGTGATGGAGGGAGATTCAGTCACTCTAAACTCTGATCTTACTGAAATGAAGGATGATGATGTGATTCAGTGGAGGTTTGGATGGACTGTAATAGCTGAAATCAATAAACGGTCCGACAGAATCACTGTATATGATGATGTTCTTGATGGGAGATTCAGAGACAGACTGAAGCTGGACAATCAAACTGGATCTCTGACCATCACAAACACCACAACTGAACATACTGGAGATTATAAACTACTGAAGTTTTCAGGAAGATTCTCATCAAAATCATTCAGAGTTTCTGTCTATGGTGAGTAGAGATAATATATCCTGTCCTTCAAATATTCTTCAAATATTGAATTGTTGAATCATTTTATAGTTTGAGATGACAGACCATATAAAACTCACTTAACACACTGAACCGAATATAAGATGGCTTATTAGATTTGATCATGTTTCTGTTTATTTTCCAGCTCGTCTGCCTGTTCCTGTCATCAGCAGAGACTGTTCATCATCTTCATCATCATGTTCATTGGTGTGTTCATCAGTGGTGAATGTGAGTCATGTGACTCTCTCCTGGTACGCAGGAATCAGTGTATTGTCCAGCATCAGTGCGTCTGATCTCAGCATCAGTCTCTCTCTACCTCTGGAGGTGGAATATCAGGATAAAAACACCTACAGCTGTGTGCTGAACAATCCCATCAGCAACCAGACCACACATCTGGACATCAACACACTCTGTCACACATGTGCAGGTACGACAGCACTGATAATAGCGTTTATTTATGGAATATTTTATTCTGATTGGTCAATCACTGCATTCACATATTTTCTGATAAACGTCGTCGTTCATAGCAACACTGTATTTCAGACCACACATTCGGTTTAGGTGCAACTTTCTCTCGTATCACACCACAGACTTGCACTCTCTTGATTCATATGTGCCGATATAGACCTTATTCACATCAGTGCCATCATTGATTTTTAATGGGAATGAAAGTGAGGCTGAGGGATAGACATAATCTTGACATCTCTTCAGTGGGTTGTACTGTTATTTAATGTGTTTGGATTGTTCTGCTAATGAAATACTGCAAAAATATCTTTCCAAGAAGTTTCAGTACACAAACTCCAGACATATACAGCTTTTTACAGCAGATGCCATTGAAAACACAGTAAGTCTATTGCTTCCATACCTGTCATGGCGCTGCTCTAAGGTCTATAGTGGGTGTGGTTTAGTTATTTGGAGAATCTTTAAGCAGTGAAGTGGCCTCTAGATGGGGTCTGGTCATGTGCGATGAAGCACACGGGTGTCACGGTTGGGATGATTGCAAAAAGGTGCGAGGACTCAAGTGCAGAGATATGATCGTTTATTTATAAACAGGAAAACAAATACAAAACAAAACCCACGAGGGGGAAAAACATAACGTGAAAATACAAAACCAAAAACAGAACCAGAACTTACTAGGGATTTACAGGGAACAGGAAACATCAGACAACGTACCGACACAGACTGCAAACAAGAGGGGACTTATAAAGGGAAACTAATCAGGAGGGAACAGGTGGAAGAACTCAAACAATAATCAGATAACAAGTGGGAGGGATCAGACAATGACATGAGCACATGGCCCAAAATAACAAAACACCCATGTGCAGCACAAGACAGGACAGGCATGTGACATTACCCCCTCCCTACGGAGCGGCTACCAGACGCTCCATAAGACCAGACCGGGACGGGAGGGACAGACCAGGGCGGGACGGGAGGGACAGACCAGGGCGGAGACCTTCCCTCGGGCGGAGACCTTCCCTCGGGCGGAGACCTTCCCTCGGGCGGAGACCTTCCCTCGGGCGGAGACCTTCCCTCGGGCGGAGACCTTCCCTCGGGCGGAGACCTTCCCTCGGGCGGAGACCTTCCCACGGGCGGAGACCTTCCCACGGGCGGAGACCTTCCCACGGGCGGAGACCTTCCCTCGGGCGGCCAGGGCGGAGACGACCCCTCGGGCGGCCAGGGCGGAGACGACCCCTCGGGCGGCCAGGGCGGAGGAACAGACACCGGCTCAGGAACTGACACCGGTTCAGGAACTGGAACAGACACCACCGGCTCTGGAACAGACACCACCGGCTCAGGCTCAGGAACAGACACCACCGGCTCAGGCTCAGGAACAGACACCACCGGCTCAGGCTCAGGAACAGACACAGGCTCGACGGCGGCCATCTTGTCAGGGGAAACAGGCTCGGCAGGCGTGACGTGAACAAGCTCGGCGGCGGCCATCTTGTCCGAAGACACAGGCTCGGCAAGCGTGACGTGAACAGGCTCGCCGGCGGCCATCTTGTCCGAAGACCCAGGCTCGGCAGGCGTGACGTGAATACTCTCGGCGGCGGCCATCTTGTCCGAAGACACAGGCTCGGCAGGCGTGACGTGAACAGGCTCGGCGGGGGCCATCTTGTCCGAAGACACAGGCTCAGGAACAGTCTCTGGATCGGCAGACGTCCTGTGCTTCCTCCACGCCTGCAGTACCGCCACTGCATAAAGGAAGACCACTCTCTTGGCCGTGGCAGCACTGATGGTGGGCGACTCCGAGACGATCTCAGGGATGACAGCGGGCTGCTCGAAGGGGACGGCCTCCGGGACGACAGTGGGCTGCTCGGAGGGGACGGCCTCCGGGGCGACAGCGGGCTGCTCGGAGGGGACGGCCTCCGGGACGACAGCGGGCTGCTCGGAGGGGGCGGCCTCCGGGACGACAGCAGGCTGCTCGGAGGGGGCGGCCTCCGGGTCATTGGGGAGGCAGGAAGTCTTCCTCCTCCTCCTCCGGACTCGGGACCACCGGACTCGGGACCAAATGGGCTGAGGTAAATGGGAGGTGGGCCAAGGGGCGGAAGACCACCCTCCTATCCGCGATGGTAAACATACCCCACAAACTGCCAGAATGACAATATCCCCAGCATTCCCATCTCCCAGGCAGGCACCGGCATATTAAGGCTGGTGTTAAAAATGTCCTTGAGCTCTGCGTCGCTGATGTTGAGCCCCTCCGCTACAACCACAAACTGGTGAGCAAACTCCTTTACGCTGGCATTGCCTTGTTGAAGCGAAAGGAGTTTGCTACACTGATCCACTTGTTGAGCGGAGGGGCAGGGAGATGGGAAAAGGAAGATGGCCATTTCTTCTGCTGAGTCCTCAGATGGTCGGTACGTTCTGTCACAGTTGGGATGATTGCAAAAAGGTGCGAGGACTCAAGTGCAGAGATATGATGGTTTATTTATAAACAGGAAAACAAATACAAAACAAAACCCACAAGGGGGAAAAACATAACGTGAAAATACAAAACCAAAAACAGAACCAGAACT
This sequence comes from Leuciscus leuciscus, assembly GCF_965113295.1. Taxonomy (NCBI): domain Eukaryota; kingdom Metazoa; phylum Chordata; class Actinopteri; order Cypriniformes; family Leuciscidae; genus Leuciscus; species Leuciscus leuciscus. The sequence goes on from NC_138739.1 coordinate 8,558,799, forward strand.
TACTAGGGATTTACAGGGAACAGGAAACATCAGACAACGTACCAACACAGACTGCAAACAAGAGGGGACTTATAAAGGGAAACTAATCAGGAGGGAACAGGTGGAAGAACTCAAACAATAATCAGATAACAAGTGGGAGGGATCAGACAATGACATGAGCACATGGCCCAAAATAACAAAACACCCATGTGCAGCACAAGACAGGACAGGCATGTGACAACGGGTAGACGGCATTGTTTTGTCTGATCATTTTTGTATGGCCACGATGACGAGACGCAGATGTAAGCAGTCGGCCATTTTAAGCGCTCATAATCAATCACATAATCCTTCCAGTAGTGACGGGCGCTTTCTAAACACTCTTTGTGAAGCTTTGAAACCTTTGTGAATCATTTGTTTTGAACCTGTGATTTGAAGCATGTATCAAACTTCTAAAGTCACGTGATTTTAGTTAACGAGGGTTCATTACACGCCATAACTGTTTGTAAATGATTCAAAATTTCAATGTTTCAACAAGGAACTCATGAACCCATGAATGAACCAGCGTCCATATATAATTTTTACCTGATTTCTAATCAATTTGAACTGTTCTTTCTATGACAGGTTCATTGTGGTTCTATAAAAACACTGAAGCTCAAACAGCAGCAGCATTAGTTTCAGTGTGACGTGATTCTCGTCTGAAGTAAACGTTTTTTCTGTGTTTGATGTTGTGTGGAGCTCAGACCAACTTCATGAGGAAATCAGAGTTTTATTTAATATGAGATGCAATGATTAATGCCATTTTAACACAATTTTGCTTCTGTTGTGACTTGTTGATCATATTTGGCATTGTGCAGTATATTATGTGTTGTTGAACGTGTTTTCCAGAGTCACTCTTGTTGGTCTTGAGTTTTAGAATTTCGTAACAAAAGTAAAAGACACAGAGACTCCATTATAGGCCTCACAAATACAAAACAATCATTCAATGCAAGAAACACTGTCTCATATCCCACAATACTGACTCGTATCCCAAAATACTCATTGACCTTTATCCCATAATACTCACCGACTCATATCCCATAATACTCACCGACTCATATCACTGACTCATATCCTATAATACTGACTTATATCACAATATACTCACTGACTCATATCACAAAATACTCACTGACTTATATACCATAATACTCACTGACTCATATCTCAAAATACTCACTGACTCATATCACAAAATACTCACTGACTCATATCCCATAATACTCACTGACTCATATCCCATAATACTCACTGACTCATATCCCATAATACTCACTGACTTATATCCCATTATACTCACTCATATCCCATAATATTCACTGACTCATATCCCATAATATTCACTGACTCATATCCCATAAAACTCACTGACTCATATCCCATAATACTCAATGACTCATATCTCAAAATACTCACTGACTTTTATCCCATAATACTCACGACTCATATCCCATAATACTCACGACTCATATCCCAAAATACTCACGACTCATATTACACAGACTCATATCCCATAATACTCACCGACTCATATCCCATAATACTCACTGACTCATATCCCATAATACTCACCGACTCATATCCCATAACACTCACTGTTTTTCTCCTTTGACTTGTGTTACAGGAATCTGAGATGATGGAGGTGATTTACACGTGTTTCACCACAGAACAATCATCAAACTCTGTGATTCTGTTTCTCACAAATGATGATCTGATCACAACAACTGCATCTGGCTTTACACTATTACTGTTTCAGATATAATAATATAATAAGTATAATCTGATTTGTTGTTTTGTTTGGTTTTGTCATTTATATTTCCTCTAAGTGATCTTTGAGTTCATTGTGATCCTGGATGATAAATACTGTAGATTTCCAAAGACTGTTTTAAATATTTAGTATAACATGCTTTATCCTCTCCATATGTGTCTGCTTGTGTTTATCAATAAAGTTTTCTCACTCTGAGGTTCAAGAGTCTCTCCATGTTTTATGTTAAAATTACTATATTGCTGAATATGTATATTATTTCCTCTTTTGGAAAGTCATTGAAACGCTAACGTGGATTTTGTTTTCCTGTTTGATTAAATGAACACACAAAAATGTGTTAGAGACGTTGACTAAAGTGTATTTTTTCCAAGCCTTGTTACAGTTATATAGCCACCATAGTATACAGCTAAACTATGAGGATTGTATAAGCTCACTTGAATTTCAGGAAACATTGATCCAGGCCTCTACACTTCTCAGTATCTTCAGAGGAGAAGGCCAGGGTAAACTCACATGTGTTTCAACTAGAGTTTCAAAAGAGTTATTTTGCTCAGATTTGCCAAAATACCAAAGTAGGATATGCAATAAAAAAACAGAGATCTTGTTATAAACTCAACAAAACATAAAATTTTCCAAAGACCAAATGCAAATGTCTCTTAATAATCAATTACAGGTTACCGTGTTTGCTCATTAACAGTCACTGATGAATTTTGTTGCAACAATGCAGGCAAACTGTATAAATGTTATTCACTGGTTTCGGGGTCAAAATGGACGCTGCAACAGTTTTCTCCTATGTTTTATCTGTACAGAAATGTGGTTAGATCTGTTGGGATAAAAAGCTTCTGCTGAATGTTTGTGGAGCGTTTTACGATAAACTCCTGCACGTACACTTCAATAGTGCACGCTTTCACTGCGTGATGTACCCTAAAAATGCAGTATGAATTCCCCCAAAAATCAAGATATGAGGATAAAATCTGGAAGACCTCTCATATCTTTTTTATACTTGTGTCATATGACAGAGTTAAGCAATATTACACGAGCAAGAGTGCTTTTTTTGCAGAACATCAGCACGATTGCAAATGTGATACTGGTTTTTGCAACAGTTCAACAAACAAGTTAACACTGAGTTACATTTTGGACATAAGATTGTGTTTCTGCTCTTTTTCACAACGAATATACTTTCAAACAGATCCACAAAAGAGAAGCCACTCGGGTGAGTCAATGATTCAAAGACCCATTATTAAATATAATCACTTGCATCGTTCCTGAAGTTAAATGAATGATTCAGTGAGTCACTCATTAAGTCACCACCTGCATTTGAAATTGCATACTTCCCTGTCATGAGGTGGAAGGATGAACCCAATTGCAGACAATATGCAAACACACAAGGTTTATTTATAACAGAAAACAGGGAAAACAAAGCCCACGAGGGGGTAAAACAGAGGTAAGGATGGTTGACTAACAAGCAAGACAATAACTAGACTAAGAACTGGGATATACTACATTCAACTCTTCAGACAAAACCTCTTACTTGACAAGGAACTCTCAGCAATGGTACAAACACAGGCAGGTAACACATTGATTGACAAGGAACCAACACAGGACAGAAAACATGAGGGGATTAAATAGGGAGCAAATGAAGAGGGCAACAGGTGATAATGGTGAAACAATAATGACTAAACAAGGATAACAAGGGGGCGGGGTAAGTAAAGAGACACCACAAGCACATGGCCCAAACAAATGGCCATGTGCTTGTACACAAAAACATGGGTCTGTCATGATCCTGCCTCAAGATTAGAGAAATACAAAGAAACAAGGGCAGAATCATGACACTTCCCTATATAGTAGGTGAAAAATAGAATGTGACAAAAGAAGTATGTCTGAATTCACAGTTCTCATAAGATTAAGCAAAGTACCCAGATGGCCTACTACTTACAGCGAGATTCTGAAGTGTGCATATGATGGATACATTACTATCCCATGAGGCCACGGGAGAGGATTTGTGAATGGCAGTAAAGCAACACAACTGATGCTGGTAAGCCATATGATAATGACAACATGGTGAATGAAGTACGTCTGGTTATTCTAATTTAAAAAAGTATTAAGTGTAAGACTTTTACAAAAGAGTTTAGGCATTTAATGAGGGGAAGAAATCCCTTTTAGAGGTAAAAATGGCCAAAAAAGGTACAAATCAATTTAACCACAGTGCATAGCCAAGTTTTGTAGTTATATGTACTTTTTTATGTTGATATGTTGAACTCCCCAGGTGTATCTAGTTTCCTCATTACCTAAGCTTGTTTGCCCCTGTGTATTTATACATTTATGCATTTGGCAGACACTTTTATCCAAAGCGACTTACATTGCATTATCCTATATATTTATACATAGGTATGTGCAATCCCCTGGGATCGAACCCACAACCTTGCGTTGTTAACGCAATGCTCTTACCACTGAGCTACAGGAAAGCTCAGTGGTATAGCCCTTATATTTGCGGACTGATGGATATCTGGCTGAACTACTGATGTCAGGATTGGAAACCATGGCAGGCCGGGCAAGACAGGAGAACAAGATACAAAAAGACCATGAGCGAATATAATGGCCAAAATTAAGGAAGTGAGAACAGCCTCCTTAGTTAAGGTGAGGGGTCTTGGGACGACTTCTAGGACAGAACAGACTGAGCTTTCATAATCTGCCTCCCTGGTCGAAATGGGACAGATATTGTGTCTTGACATGGCTTCTATGGCCAACCGTGGATAGTTAAATATCTCATAAAGGGTCTCGTAAGTTGATGCAAAATAGGTACACATTTCTAGAATATCTTCCTTGGTTATAACAGAATGGGCTGTAAATTTGGAGATGGTTTTCCAGGCCAAAACAGGATTGATAGAGTCTATGGGAAAAGCTACAGTGACAGATACAGGACAGGTAGTCAACTCTGGAAAGATCTCATTTGTCAACAGAGAACAGGAAAGGCCATCTCCTTGGCCATTCCTGGGCAAATCAAGGATTTACATTTGGCTTCCTTAGCTGCAACAGGAAAATAACTCCAGAATGGCCTCCTCGGCCGACATGGAACAGACACACAACTCTGACTCGACTCTTTGCCAAGTCGGGGGACTTTATAGCGACGTCTCCTGTCGGGATAGTCAATGAGTTCAGAGGTGAATGAAGAAGCGATGGATACTGTGATGGCCTTCCTGGACATTACTGAACAAACGCTGCTTCAAAGGGATCTGAAATTGATGCCATCGCCTCAATGAAAACTGGTGAGATGTGTGCAGCCCAAACACACATAAATGGCAGTAGCCATCACAGATAGAGCAGACGACAGAAGCAATGACCCTTGGCTGATCAGCTCAGAGCTGACACTGGACTGAATATCCCCTCAGGACACTCGGGGGAGAACCATTTCTTCCTCCTCAGCCTCCTCTTTTGAGCTGGGGATACTGTGGTGCTCAGAATGGCATCTGAAAGATTCTGGACTGAGCTCCGGGGCCGGAGCGGACTTGTAACAAATCTCTGGGGTCCGAGTGGATTCTTGACTGAGCTCTGTGGATTGAGCCGGTATTTGATGGAGAACAGAGGCTGGAGCGGGCCTTGACAGGAACATCATTTTGGACTGGAAAAGATTCATGGACTGAAGCAGACTCGTGGACTGGCATGAAACTGAGGGACTCCTTATTTGAAATGGACCGACTTAGATTTTGATCTCCTAGCCCTTCGGATGGACATGATGGGAAAATCCTCCAATTTAGAAGCAAGCCTAATACTCACTGGAGCCCAAACTGGGCTTGGCTGACTTGTCCTGACAAGATGGTGGCTTGGCTCTGATGGTTGTTACCGGTTTGGTGCTGGACGACGATGACTGATGCATAGGAAGGGATTGGCTACTGGAGAATTATTCTTCATCTCACTGACTTCACCAACTGTAAAGGAAGAGCCATGAATCCACAACACCCAGTCTAGATATTGCCTCAGGGAGAGGGTTGGATTTCCTGGTCGTATCAGTTGTAAAAGTTGTAAAAAATCCAATCCAGAACAAATCCATGAGAGATTGGTTTTCCCTGGGTACTAAATGGCAGTACTGGACAAATTACACCACATACATCTCAATAATGTGGCCATGATTGATGGAGAACAGAATATCTTCCCATGATTCCATCTCAGCCAATCGGTGGTCTAAACTTGAAGCAAAAACCCCCACAGAGTTCATGTTAATCGGTCTGGCTTTCTGTAACAAAAGAGAGACGAAGTAGGTCTGGACACAGTTTTTTCCACAGAAGGACACTCAGATAAGACCCTTCTTCATAGTAAACTAGTAAAGATCGCCAAGTCAGGCAAATGTAGTGCTTGCACTGAGAATGAGTGCAGAAACCAGTGCAACTATGACAAGACACAGATATCTAATACAATATTTCAATCTTCTGCTATTAGTTTTCATTCAGGGCCAGAATTCATTTGAAAATGTAAGATCAGCAAAAGCTTGTTGATTTTCGTGATGTTAAAGGAGACGGATGTGTGAACTGTGACTGAGGTCACAACCAGATAAATATCTCAGTTCAGTCGTGTTTCAGATCATTCTGAGTGTTTCAGACATTTATCGTGGGCTTTTCAGTGAATCGATGAAGAAAATGTTTCTCAAATTAGTTTTGTTCTGTTTGTGTTTGTGGCGTCTGGATGGTGAGTTTTGGTTATGTGTTTTTATGATTTCAGTTGTTTCCTTTCTGGTACCATGTGATAAATTAGTGGTTAAATTTCTTAGAGAGGATTAACATTCACTGTTATTCACATATAGAAATAATTGAACTGTGAGATAATGTTTGGTCTGCAATCAATTATTAGGGATGGATTTTATCAAATATAATATGAAGCTCAAATACCAAACAGCATTAATTGTAGTTGTAGGGAAAAAAAATCTGTTGTTTATTTCTCTTTCATTTATCATTCCGTAGTTGTACTGTTGAAGAATGTTATTCATTTCACATTTTAATGATTAAAAGTATTTTAGAGAAGTTTCATCAACCAATATCAAGTGATTTAAAATCTTTAATCTGTGAAAAACTCTGTTCTTCAGGAGTGTTTGGAGATGAAGTGTCTATGATAGAAGGACACTCAGTCACTCTAAACTCTGGTCTTACTGAAATGAAGGATGATGATGTGATTCAGTGGTGGTTTGGAGATGAAAACACTGTAATAGCTGAAATCAATAAACAGACCGACAGAATCACTGTATATGATGATGTTCTTGATGGGAGATTCAGAGACAGACTGAAGCTGGACGATCAAACTGGATCTCTGACCATCACAAACACTAGAACTGAACATGCTGGACTTTATAAACTACAGATCAACAGTGAGATCAAGAGATTCAGTTTAACTGTCATTGGTAAGTCAAATATTTTGATTGACATGTTTTATATTTTAATCCCCACAAGATTTGATTATTAATTAAAGCTTCATTTTGCTGCTTTTGTGCTTGTTCTGTGGTTTAACGATTTTAGTCATATCACATTTAAATTTCAAATGTTTACTTTAGTAAACCATCATACCATTGTTTAATAGTCTTAATTAGTGACAAACCCTTTTTCTGTTTGTTCTCTGTTGGTGATTCAGTCCAGGTGTCAGAGATGGAGGGATATTCTGTCACTCTAAATCCTGGTCTTCTTAAAATAAGTGATGATGGGATTCAATGGATGTTTGGAACTGAAAACACTGTAATAGCAGAAATCAATAAACGGGCCGACAGAATCACTGTATATGATGATGTTCTTGATGGGAGATTCAGAGACACACTGAAGCTGGACAATCAAACTGGATCTCTGACCATCACAAACACCACAACTGAACATGCTGGAGATTATAAAGTAAAGATCCTCAGAAATCTAATCATTCTTTTCAATCTCACTGTCTATGGTGAGTTAAATATCAGTTTCACCTGTTTTATTTATTACAGCTTTGCAGTATTTCTAAAGTCCAATCATTTAGATGTTGTTTTATTCTTAAAATTACTAATTAGCCCTATTTTTTACATTTATAGCATCCAGGTTTATATTTAACTTTCTATTTAAGATTGTTTTGAATGTTCTACTTTTGATAATTTGGTTGCTCTCGATGTTTCTTCTTCGTCTGCTTGAATATCTTTATTCGTACTCATTTATCTTTATTTCATCATGTTTTCCAGCTCGTCTGCCTGTCCCTGTCATCAGTAACTCTTCACACTGTTCTTCATCATCATCATCATGTTCATTGGTGTGTTCAGTGGTGAATGTGACTCATGTGACTCATGTGACTCTCTCCTGGTACAAAGGAATCAGTGTATTGTCCAGCATCAGTGCGTCTGATCTCAGCATCAGTCTCTCTCTACCTCTGGAGGTGGAATATCAGGATAAAAACCCCTACAGCTGTGTGCTAAACAATCCCATCAGCAACCAGACCACACATCTGGACATCAACACACTCTGTCACACATGTGCAGGTACGACAGCGCTGATATTAGTGTTTATTGACTGATCTGATCTCAGTTTGATGTGTTTATTCCTCAGACTCTGTCCACTGTTGTGGTCCTACTGAAGCTGTGATCCGATTGGTCCTCTCTGCTCTGGTGGGCGTGGCTACTGTCATTATTGTGGTTTATGAGATCAGTGAGATCAAGCACATATTCACACATCAGGTACATGATTGATGATGTCATTTCCCACAAACTGATTTTGTATGCATATTTGTGAGAATTATTAATATATGTCTCTATATGTTTATCTTTTTCAGGAAGTATTGACGTCTAAAGCAAAATGCTGAACTTTAAAGGTTCTTTAAGTGTGTTTTTGTTCATCGATTGTTATTGTCATGATAAATACTGATGATTATTTGTGCTTGTGCTCTCTTCCAGTGTCAGATTTTTTTTTTTAAATCCTATTTGAACGGCTTTGAATATATTTCTCTTAAATACAAAAAAGTGAATGGAGACACAGATCTCACTTTACTGCTGTATATCTGTCACATGTATTTTCTTGCTTTTATCAATAAAGTTTCGCAATCTGAGGTTCAAGAGTCTCTCCATGTTTTATTACATTTATTATGTTGAGCGACTCCTGGAGGAATACAAACTTGGTTTACATTTTAAAGAGTTCAGCAGTGTGCCACGCATAAACTTAACATTATTAAAACACTAATTTAAATTAATGTTATAATTATTAACTCAATAATTTTCTTTTTCTTTCTACAATAATAAATAAACAGCTTCTCCTTTAACCCGATAAAATACTGATTTGAGACACATTATAATATGCTTTGAGATCACAGTGAAATACATAAACACAACATATCAATGCTCTGTTTCCTCCAACAGGGAACGATAAAGTCTTTAAATCTCTAGTGGGATTTGTCTCTGTGGTCGCGTCTGAGGAGCAACACCTCCATCTAGTGGCTCACCCTGAACTCACATGTTATCAGGAGTTATTTACTCAGTCTCTGCTGTCACTGACTCGACTAGTTCTGTCCGATTGGTTTTGCTGTTCAGTAGGGCTGCGTTCCAGTCAAAAATTGTCATGCCGTTCACTCGCTAACTTTCCTCCGTCTCGTTCACTCGGATGTGCGTCATTGCTCACGTTGTAATAGCTGAAATCAATAAACGGGCCGACAGAATCACTGTATATGATGATGTTCTTGATGGGAGATTCAGAGACAGACTGAAGCTGGACAATCAAACTGGATCTCTGACCATCACAAACAACAGACTTTCCTCCGTCTCGTTCACTCGGATGTGCGTCATTGCTCACGTTGCACGAGTGCCCACTACTGGCGGAAACTGCGGTGGGCTGAACTGGAACGTCCTAAGCCCTTGATCACCTGGAATCAGCTGGAATCAGGGTTGTTTAAAAAAAAAAAAAAAAATATATATATATATATATATATATATATATATATAATTAACATATCATAG
>NC_138739.1:8568714-8588714 GCF_965113295.1 Leuciscus leuciscus
AGTGGTCGTTCTTCAACCAGTTTTTCAATTTTTTTTGTCTTACACGATTAAAGATAATAGGAACATGAATATTCCCCAGAACAACACCAATCAGGTCCATATTCTGATTACTTGCAAGCAATAGTCTGTCAGGATAGCAACCATCATATAGTTAACAGGGAAGAGGGTTCCCACCCTTTCTAAGCATCAAATTTAAGGACCTTTCAAGGATAATTCTACACTTTTAAAATGAAAATGTTTAGAGACATAGAGACAAGGCGTAATCTTATCGAAGTGACAACAAAGAATTCTCTGGTGATACAATTGGCACTATTGCTATGGACATGCATTCGAAATTTAGCAATAGGACACACTCCACTGTGACTACAGGAGATTCAGTGTTAGCTTTGCTGACATCTAAGCAGATGATGCGGGTCCCACCAATTATGGTTCGCTTTAGTTTAATTTATGATGCTGAGTAACTTATCACTTAACCCGCTGGGGTACCTGGGCCTTGAGTAGTGTGCCCAAGAAGGCAGTTTTAGGGCGGGCTGAAAGAGAAAACGGTGCATTCCAGCGCGTAACATACGTCACGACCAAGCAGTAGCGATTGGTTGAAGCAGAAAGTATCTACCTACCGGGAAGCAAATATCCCAATGGATAGGTTCCAGGCGCTTTGCACAAAGTGAAATAATGTGAAAGCGTTTGGTGCATCAGGCTAAGAATGGACATCATAAGATGGTCAAACTAAACCATCAAATCTCATGCAAAAACATGAACTGGTAAAAAAATGGCTGATCAAACCAGCTTCAAAACATGCTTAGGCTAGCCAAGATGTATTTTCTGTAGGGAAGGCATCATATCAGATAACACAATCTAACTACCTCTCCAATCCTACCTTTCTCTGCCTTGTCCGGATTATGCCACGGTATGGGTGCACATCCCGATTGTTGTGGGGGCAATCTTTCTGTTTTGTTCTCACTGTACAACATAAGTACATAGAGTAGTGAATGATAAATGATAATCCAAATGCAAATGTAGCCTTGAAAAATACTTGATACTTGAAAAACTTTACGTATCTACAACATGAAGACTGCATACAATTAATATGGAAATTAATTAAACCAATAATATTAGGAAGACCTGCACAACAAATCAATTCATACTCTGTGTTGATAAGGTAAAAAAGGGCAGAATATCAGATGTCAGATTTTAATTCACCTTTCTTTCTCTGATTTTGTCTTGTCCCTATATAAACAAATAGACTTGGTTCAGTACAGTACAGATATTTGAAGCTTAAGCATATTCTTTCAAAGATAAAGAACAGAAATAAAGCTGAAGCGCTTAAGACCTTGTGCTGTAGGAGGTTGGTTAAAATCCTGTTCCTGATCAGCCATAGTCACAGCCCCCTGGTCCATGCATATGGTGGCTACTGAATCTGAGGATGAGTGGAGAGATAGTGTTGTCTATCATAATATACAATTAAGTCATAACAGAGATCTGAGAAAAAAGAGCTTAAAGCGATACTCCAGAGTACATCCAATCATAGCCCTGTTGTTTAAGCTTCCCAAGTGCTGTTGGTAGGAAGAAGAATGTGATAATTTGGTACAACATAGACCACATAGAAAACCATCTGTTTGCGCTAATACAATGACACTATGAGCTCACTTTCAGTTTATTTTCTCATGGTACCATTCAGAGTAAACTTCCTGTTCTCTGTTTGGTCTATGTTGTACCAAATTCTCTCGTTCTTGTTCCTACTGACAACATACAGTGAGCTAAAATAACAGGGCTATGGTTGGAGGTTCTCTGGACACTGTAACACCTTGTCCTGTAGGAGGAGGGCTAAGATTCAATTCTGGACCATCCTCAGTCCCAGCCCCCAGGTCCAAATTCATGCCGGCTGTCAAATCTGAGGATGAGAATGAGTGGAAAGAAGATGTTGTCTCTCAAAAGTGTATACACAGATTACATAATATATAGTACAATTAGGGGCTGTATTCACAAAGAATCTTAGGGATGAAAGTATCTCAACATTTTAGGAGAAAATTTAGTGCTAAAATTTGCCTTAGTGAGGAAATTTTAACGTCATTTAGGAATTCTCTTTGTGCTAAAATTAAATTCTTTGTGAATACGGCCCCAGGTCAAAATAGAGATTTGCTGCTAAAGGACATCTCACAAGGATGTAAAGAACAGAAATAAAGCTGAAGAGCTTAAGACCTTGTGCTGTAGGAGGTTGGTTAAAATCCTGTTCCTGATCAGCCATAGTCCCAGCCCCCTGGTCCATGCATATGGTGGCTACTGAATCTGAGGATGAGTGGAGAGATAGTGTTGTCTATCATAATATACAATTAAGTCATAACAGAGATCTGAGAAAAAAGAGCTTAAAGCGATACTCCAGAGTACATCCAATCATAGCCCTGTTGTTTAAGCTTCCCAAGTGCTGTTGGTAGGAAAAAGAATGTGATAATTTGGTACAACATAGACCACATAGAAAACCATTTGTTTACGCTAATACAATGACACTATGAGCTCACTTTCAGTTTATTTTCACATGGTACCATTCAGAGTAAACTTCCTGTTCTCTATTCGCTCTATGTTGTACCAAATTCTCTCGTTCTTGTTCCTACTGACAACATACAGTGAGCTAAAATAGCAGGGCTATGGTTGGAGGTTAGCCTGGGAAAACCCAGACAAACTTCCCGGCAAATTTAGATTTGCTCTGCAAGTAGTCTGGCAAAGAGCTCATTCAAGCCCATTTGTAATTCGTCAAATCGAGGCACCAATCAGAAACATTAAGGTGTGCTTTACACGATGACGATCACTCTGATTGGTTTTAGGTCTAGCCTATCCAATTGCGCCCAGAGGCATTTGAGCGACCTCCGTTGGTGAAGTGCACCAACTTTTAAATGCATTATTATATTCAAATTGCAAACACATGAGGACAGTCTCCATGAAAGACCCACTGGCAGATGAACGTGCTGCTACATTTCTCTCAGAAACGGTAGGAAATTAAATTAGATTTAATAGAGGATTTTAACTGTGACGAGATGATTGACAGGGCAGTTTACGTGACAGGACGCACGTGACAGATCCGTCCGATAAAGATGAAGTAGTATGTCCCAAAGCTTGCCTACTTTTTTCTACACATTCAAAAGTAAATACCTTTCCTTCACAAAAAGAGTACATACTTTTATGGCGTAGTGTAACTTAGGCGAATTGGGACGCAGCATATGGCTTTACACATGACGATCGCTCTGATTGGTTTTAGGTCTATCCAATCACGCCCAGAGGCATTTGAGCGCATCCGTTGGTGATGCCCCTTTGAAAATGAGTAATTAATGAAGCTTTGCCAGACCAAAACTCAGTTACTACTGAGAATGGTCTGGTTTTAACCAGGCTAGTTGGAGGTACTCTGGACACTGTAACACCTTGTCCTGTAGGAGGAGGGCTAAGATTCAATTCTGGACCATCCTCAGTTTCAGCCCCCCGGTCCAAATTCATGCTGGCTGTCAAATCTGAGGATGAGAATGAGTGGAAAGAAGATGTTGTCTCTCAAAAGTGTATACACAGATTACATAATATATAGTACAATTAGGGGCTGTATTCACAAAGAATCTTAGGGATGAAAGTATCTCAACATTTTAGGGGAAAATTTAGCGCTAAAATTTGCCTTAGTGAGGAAATTTTAACGTCATTTAGGAATTCTCTTTGTGCTAAAATTAAATTCTTTGTGAATACGGCCCCAGGTCAAAATAGAGATTTGCTGCTAAAGGACATCTCACAAGGATGTAAAGAACAGAAATAAAGCTAAAGAGCTTAAGACCTTGTGCTGTAGAAGGTTGGTTAAAATCCTGTTCCTGATCAGCCATAGTCCCAGCCCCCTGGTCCATGCATATGGTGGCTACTGAATCTGAGGATGAGTGGAGAGATAGCATTGTGCCTCATAAAAGTTTAGTTAGGTGCAGTGAAAAGACATCTGCTGCTAAAGCACATTCTCACAAAAATCTCAAGGAAAACACAAAGCGAAGGCACCAAATCTGGGCCAAACGCACCTTGTACTCCTGTTGATGGGTTGGCTATTGTCTCAAAATGCAGAGTGACAGTAGCCTCCTCAGACTCATGGCTACTGTCTGTTGCCTGGTTTGTATTTGCTAGAAGAGTACAAATACAAAAACATTTACAATATGCAATTAGGTCAAAATGTGAAAGCTAAGGCAAAATAAAACAACACCCACAAGCCTCAGATACTCAGAGAAGCAAAGTTGCCCTTACTATTTCCAGTAATTACTCAACACCATCTACCCCTACATACATAATAATCTAAAAAAAATACACAGATAAATTGTATAGTATACAAATATAATCTTACCTTCAACCATCATTTTAAAAATCTCATGTATGTTTTGCACACACGTCTGTGCATTCTTGCCCAACACCAGATCTTTAGGCAAGATCATTTTGGCCTTCTTGTGTGGATATTCCAGAAGGAGCAAAGGCCTCCAGCCGACTGAGTGCAGCTTCTCTATCTAAAGATGGAAAAAAACAAAAAACAAAAAAAAAACAATTACAAGTACTTTGGTGTGGGTGTATATGGATCTTTGTCTGCTTATCAGAATATCACAAAGCTGGGACACAAATGCAGGTCAACACGAAATACTTAGGGTCAAGGCATACTTTTGGAACATTACAAGGAATAGTTGTATTCAAGATCCCAGAAGATCCCAGAAGCCCTTTGCATGGCTGACTAAACAGGCTTGTTCGACTTGGCTGGCTGGCTAGGTGGGTGGGACTTTTTTCGTTGGGCAAAAGTGATATTGCTGAATTTGCATGGGCTTTTGCCCAACAAGTCTCACCCACTTAGCCAGCCAGCCAGCCAAGTCGAACAAGCCCTGCCAGATCTTCTGTGATCTTAAATGCAGCTAGTATATTGACAAATCACAATGACAGAGCAGTGGACAAAGGAAACCCAAGGAAACCCAAGCACATGACAAAACTACAAGACAAGAACAAAAGACCAAAATAGTAAGAGTATGCACATGCATGTGTCATGTTCATCCTTCATAAACATGTAAGTTAGCCTGGATGCCAGCCGAACTTAGCCCGGTCCACAACATTTTTAGGTCGGGAAGTTCGGTCTGGACTCGATCCGTTGAGGAGCTATTATGCTCGAACAAAAATTGTTCTGACCAATCAAATGGTCAGGGCGGGCTTTATACGATGATGGACAGATGAGCAACGTAATCATCCACGTCATCTAAGAGCGCTTGGGTTGAATTCGTTTACAACAAAGATGACTGCCTCTGAAGAATTGTTATTTCACGAGTTCACACTTACAAATAAGTCAGATAGAATAAATGCATGTTTGGCGTGCTGTCCGAGGAGAGGTTCCGGGCTCGGTATTCGGCCCGAACCCAAAGTACTCCCCCCGTATTCCAGGCTGTGGAAGAACAAACCGAGAGTGAGTGGAGGCATGCTGAAAAATGTCAAGGAATGTTAGGTGAGTTGACTGAGTGAATAAATATATGCTTCCTCTCATGCTGATAGTGTAGACCGTAGACGGTCATTGTTTGATGACAAGTTGATTGGATTGATTATTTGAACGTGCTCCTCTCGAACTTTGTTTATAAAACATTATGTGTAGATTCCGCCATCGCGACAGTTATAGATGATATCGACAGCGCATTCGTTTTAAAAAAGAGGAACAGAGAACCACGATCAAGGCATTTGTAGATCAGAAACATGAATGAAAAACATACGTCACTTACTCCGTTGCTCTGATTGGTTGTAGGCAGAGCCGTTGACTATCCAATTGAGTGGAGAGGCATTTTCCTTCCTGGTTCAGTTGAAACGCCCCATAATCAAAGCTCAGTGGAGCAGTATCAGACTCTGAGTATGACGACGTCAGGCAAGTAGCCTGTAGCAATGTAAGTAGCAATGTCGCTTCATATCAAGAACAGTGTTAGTAGTATTACTTTTGGTGAAAACTAAATGCCATTTCGTATGAAATGCAGTCTCACTCACTAACAAGGTCAGATGGTAGCACCATTAGATTTCAGTCTGATATCTAATGCACCTGTGTCTTATTGGCCAAGTTCAGTTCACGTGTCAAATAGCTCACAAAATGTGATGTCAACAGAGCGCCATGTGCTTACATACTGGTGCTTGTTGTGCAAAGGGGAAAGTCAAATGTTCTTCATATGAAGAGCACTGTGAAACATCTTACAGTACTGCATCGCAGGCTATGACCAAAGTGATCCTGAGAGTCTTTGGTCTGTTTGCAATGTTTTTCAATGACAGTAGAGTAGTTAAGATGCTGAAACTGTTGAATAAATAGCCCACATAAAGATGTTAATGCATTATCTTGTCTAAGAATCAGAAAGTCCCCTCAAGTACCCCAAAATAACTGGACTATGGTGACATAGAACAACAAAAGTTACTTACCAAAATGACGGCATCGTCCCATAAGTGTGAGGTCACCTGGTTTTTTTTAGTGTTGGCAACCCATGTCTTTTTTTTTTGCTCAAATTTTTCAATCTTTTTTTTTAGGCGCACATTTTTAGGCTGTGGGGCCTTGCAAATAGGGCACATTTTGAAGCCATTAAAAATTTTATTGTTGCATGCTGTGCAGGTCTTCTTGAGCCCTCCACTTTTTGACATGTTTTGATTCTGTAAACCAGACAGAAGGCATAATGTCTGTTACCATTGTAGAAAACTACAAATTCCTTTATGGTCCAGTAATTTTAAGCCAAAATGGGGGTCAACCTTGAACAAATTGCAACAGAAGCAAACTCAACTGATTTTGTATCCTCAATATGTCCTGAGTAAGGAAAAAAAAAACGAAGAATCCCATTAGGGGAAAGTTTAGAAAAAGACCCAAATATACCCTATTCATACGCCTATGCATTTTTTTTCTCACGTGAATAGGGTAACATTTTTAACCTTTAGATATCACCATGAAAATTACTGAGTTGATTACTTATATCAAGACAAACAAAAAATGTATTACAAGTTTTTATTATTGTTTGTTAACATGGACAAACGGTGCATAATCTAATTACGTATGTGCTAATTTGCATAAATAGCAACAGATCTAAACATTGGGTATAGTTATAGGTGAAAATGTCTTGTTGGATCTTGTTGACATATAACAGTAAAATACTTAATGTTAAGGTCTGAATGGAACCCATTTAGGCTACCCATGAGCATTAATACATAGAGGCAGGAAGAAGTACTTTAAACCAGCCTCTATTAATTATTATTGCAGAGATGGGGTTTGGGGCTGGGTCCGTGGGACTGTTTCTGGGGATTCACTTTTTATTTTACTTACCTTTTGTCTTCTGCATTCTCCTTACCATTGTCTCCTGTTCTTCCCTCAGACTCGTCCCCCAGAAACAATCCCCCAAACCCAATCTCTTAAAAATTAATAAAGGCTGGTTTCTAAAGTACTTCTTCCTGCCTCTATGTATTAATGTTCATGGGTAGCCTAAATGGGTTCCATTCAGACCTTAACATTAAGTATTTTACTGTTTTAAGTCAACAAGATTCAACAAGACATTTTCACCTGGCTTCACCCAATGTTTAGATATGTTGTGGTATTTATGCAAATTAGCACATACAGGCCTTCGTAATTAGATTATGCACCGTTTGTCCATGTTAACAAACAATTAAAAAAAAACTTGTAATACATTTTTTGTTTGTCTTGATATAAGTAATCAACTCAGTGATTTCCATGGTGATATCTAAAGGTTAAAAATTCTACTCTATTCACGTGAGAGAAAGAATGAATAGGCGTATGAATAGGGTATATTTGGGTCTTTTTCGAAACTTTCCCCTAATGGGATTCTTCGGGACTTTTTTTCCCTTACTCAGGACATATTGAGGATACAAAATCAGTTGAGTTTGCTTTTGTTGCAATTTGTTCAACCTTTTTTCATAAAATGACTGGACTATTTTAAGACATTTTAACTAAAAGTTTTAATTTCTGCCCGTTGAGAAACCATTTCATCCTAACCAATAAACATGTGTTTTACAATCCACTTTTGAAACAGTAACGTTGAAACAGTAACGTTAGCCAAAGTTTGCATTATTGCAATTGCAGTGCGGGAATAAACAATAAAGGTGATGTAAATAAATACGTAACGCAGGCTTGAGATACATACCGATCTGTAGAGGTGATCCTCGCAATGGCTGTAAAAACCGCGAAATTCTAGGATGCGCGTACGGAAGTGTGACGTGTCGCCGTCATGGCAACAGACTCATCTGATTTAACATTCATTTATTATTAATCTTTATCGTGTTTTGTTGTTTGTATATGCCTATCTGTCAATTCCGTGAACAGTAAAAAAAATAAATAATAATAATAATAATAGTAAATTAGTCCAAATAGTATTTAAACTAAGGCTGATGGATGGAGAGGTGGGGAGTTTGATTGATCAAGCCTGCCTCTAGTGATCCGGTTATCCGTGTGTCCACCACGGAATAATCCGTGGTGCCATCACAGAATTTCACAATATGCAAAGGGATACAAAACTGATCAGGGGGGGATAAGAGGTTCACAGTTTAATTGGGCTACATTGCATCGCAAACACAGACAACTTGAATAGCCTACTTAAAGTGTCAAAATCAGCAATAGGCAATATCGTCCAGTGAAGGTGAAACAATCTACTGAATATTCCGTGGTACCGTCACGGAATGAGGTGACCAGAAGCTATCATAGCGATTAAACGACGACAGAACAGTGCAATATCAAGTTAAAATCCCTTTGAGACTAAACATTTAAACTGAAGTACTTTAAGTAAACTCAGAATATTTAAAGCCATACGTTTCCAAATTATAAAACGACGTCAATTGGGGGAGCGCAAGTGATCCGGTTATCCGTGTGTCCACCACGGAAGAATCCGTGGTGCCATCACAGAATGTTATGCAAAGGGCTATACAAACTGATCAGGGGAGATAAGAGGTTCACAGTTTAATTGGGCTACATTGCATCGCAAACTTGAATAGCCTACTTAATGTGTCAAAATCAGCAATAGGCAATATCGTCCAGTGAAGGTGAAACAATCTACTGAATATTCCGTGGTACCGTCACGGAACGTGGTGACCAGAAGTTATCATAGCGATTAAACAATGCAATATCAAGTTAAAATCCCTTTAAAACTAAACATTTCAAGTGAAGTACTTTAAGTAAACTCGGAATATTTAAAGCCATATACGTTTCCAAATTATAAAACGACGTCAATTGGGGGAGCGCAAGTGATCCGGTTATCCGTGTGTCCACCACGGAATAATCCGTGGTGCCATCACAGAATTTCACAATATGCAAAAGGCTATACAAACTGATCAGGGGGGGATAAGAGGTTCACAGTTTAATTGGGCTACATTGCATCGCAAACACAGACAACTTGAATAGCCTACTTAAAGTGTCAAAATCAGCAATAGGCAATATCGTCCAGTGAAGGTGAAACAATCTACTGAATATTCCGTGGTACCGTCACGGAATGAGGTGACCAGAAGCTATCATAGCGATTAAACGACGACAGAACAGTGCAATATCAAGTTAAAATCCCTTTGAGACTAAACATTTAAACTGAAGTACTTTAAGTAAACTCAGAATATTTAAAGCCATACGTTTCCAAATTATAAAACGACGTCAACTGGGGGAGCGCAATTGTTGGAACAGGGAATCCGTGTGTGGACCACGGATGCTGCCTGTCATTGACTTACATAGGGATCACTTCCGTGGGCACATCACGGAATTTTCGGCGATTCCGTGAAACTGTCACGGATTTTGAGTTAAGGGGCCGTGTTCATTTCACGGAATTCTGTGAGACCAGGTTGTTCGGGATGATACAATTTACACAATTGTGAATATTTTTTATCATCATTCTCAAAGTAGCAAATAATTTCTTTCACATTCAGTGTTATCGTTAGATTCATTTTAACTGAAAAGGTAAAAAAACAATCTTTCCAAAATGACTTTACACTCTGGCAATCAACAAACAGATGATTTAAAGATTCCTCACAGTTGTTACAAAAGGAACATTCTTTCCCAATATCCATAAAATCAGAAAGCCACATATTAGTTGGATATATTTTGTGTAAGATGTTAAGATGAATTTCTCTTACTTTGTTAGAAGGGAGCAGCCATGCTTTTCTCCAATTAACATCTCTTAAAATGGAATTCCAGTAAAATTTCCCTCTTGGAGTAACTCTCTTTTGTTCGTTAAATACTTGTCTTATATCTTTGTTAGTACATTTTTTATCAAAAATATATTTACCATTTATAAGGAGGTCGTAATCTTTATTTACAACTTTATAATAAGTCAGGTGGCTGCACATTAAATTAATAAGCCCAGAGGGAATAGCTTTAATTACTACAGAAAATTCTTTACATTTTATAGGAAAATTGAATTTGGACAAAAAAGAATCATAAGAGTGAATTTTTAAAGATAAATCAAATAAATCACTTAAATACATTAACCCGTGATCCAACCATTTCTCAAAAAAATAAACTCTTGCCTTTAACTGTAATCAATTCGTTGTTCCATATTTTCATTCTGTGAGGAGAAAAATTATGCACAAAGCACAATTTCCAGGCCAAGAGTGCTTGCTCATGGAATTTAGACCGTTTTATAGGTAATTTAGATGGTACAAAAGCAAGTTAAAATAAATTTAAGACCACCGACCCTCTGAAAAATATTATGTGGAATAAAAGACCAAATTGAATCAGTATCAATAACCACCTTTTGACCCAATTAATCTTAAAGGTATTGTTCATGTCTACATAATCCAGCATTTCAAAACCTCCTTCAGATTTCTTTCCAACCAATAAAGTTTTTTTAAGATGGTGGTGCTTATTTTTCCAGCAAAAATCAACTAATAATCTATTAATTTCTTTACCAGTAGAATCTTGAACAAATAAAGACAGCCCAGGAAAAGTGAATCTGGATAAACCTTCTACTTTTGTTAATAAGATTCTGCCTAAAATAGATAAATCCCTTCTTAACCAATTGTCAAAAATCATTTTTGTTTTTTTAATCTTGTTATTAAAATTGAGATGCTGTCTAACTGTCAAATTTAAATATAAATATTTAACCTAAATATTCAGCCCGTTCTCATACCCAAATCGTCACTTTTTCGTCACTTTCAACCATGCTTCAATATCCGACGCACAAAGCACCCTTTAGCGTCCATATGAGACGCATAACCCTACCACAGACCTAAACCTACCCATAACCGAAGCGTCTCATATGGACGCTAAAGGGTGCTTTGTGCGTCGGATATTGAAGCATGGTTGAAAGTGACGAAAAAGTGACGATTTGGGGTGAGAATATTTAACATATTCTTTCACTGGAATGTTAAACATTGAATGTTCAGAAGAATCATGCACTGGGAGAATTTCACACTTTGTAATATTTAACTGGAGACCCGAGGCATCAGAAAAAGTTTGAACTAATTCGATTGCATTCTTAATTTGAGTCTTTTCTTTTAGAAATAAAGTTGTATCATCAGCCAATTGTGATATTTTTATTTCTCTATTAAATAATGTTATACCATGTAAATTTGTATTTTTAATTATACTAATCGCTAATAGTTCCACAACAATTAAAAACAAAAATGGAGAAATTGGGCAACCCTGCCTCACTCCTCTGTGGATGGAGAATCTTCTAGAAGTATTGTTCTGTAATATAACAGAACTATTAATGCCTTTGTAAAACATTTTAACAGTCTGAATGAATTTATTTCCAAAACCAAATGCATGTAAACTCTGTAATAAAAATTGGTGATCAATTGTGTCAAATGCCTTGTAAAAGTCAAGGAATAAAATGAGTGCATCTGAATTAACAAATTGGTTATAATCTAACAGGTCCAATATAAGCCTAATATTTGAACTAATATGACGCTTTGCCATAAAACCAGTTTGAGATTCTCCAATTATTTTATTTAAACCACTCTTTAATCTAGTAGCATAAACTAAGGCTAAAATTTTATAATCAATGTTTAATAATGTTATTGGTCTCCAGTTGTCAATGATCAAGGGGTCTTTGTCTGGTTTTGGAATTAAACTGATAATACCTTGTTTCATTGTTGTACTCATTTCTTTCTGTTCTAAACATTCTTTATACATGCTAAATAAAGGGTTTTCTATCAGATCCCAAAAGGCACAATAAAATTCAACAGTTAACCCGTCTGATCCAGGGGATTTTCCTTTCTTCATTGAAAAAAGAGCTTTAGAGATCTCAGCTTTGGAAATGTCATCTTCACAATATTCACTATAATCATTAGAAACTGTTGGAACAAAATGTTTAACTGTTTGTATATAAGTGCTTATTTTTTCATTGTCAGAATGGGAAGTATAAAGTTTTTCATAAAAGGAATACAAAAAAGATGCTATATCTGAAGGATTATTAGAGATTCTTTCATTTATAGTCAAAGATGAAATAGAGTTTCTTGTATAATTTCTTTTTTCAAGAGAAAAGAAATAACTAGTATTTCATTCCCCTTCCTCAAACCATTTGGCTCTTGATCTCACAAAAGCACCTTTAGCTAATTCTATATATAGATTATCTATTTCTAAATTAAGAAGATATAATTTAGACTATTTTGTTTAATTAAAGTATTAAGTTGCTCTGTTATCTCTGTAATCTTCCTAAGTTTATTTTTCTTTAATTCTTTACCTCTTCTCATAGCAATTACCCTGACTTTAAACTTAAATAACTCCCACTTTTGGACAAAATTTAAATTATTATTTTCAAAAATATTTGCTATCAATTTAACTTGTTCCACAAAACAATTGTCAGAAAGTAGACTGTTGTTAAATTTCCAGTATCCACGAATAATACTACTCTTACACCCATCAAAAAAGATTGATATCAATTTATGATCTGATAGAGGGGCACAAGTAATTTTTGTTTCTGAAACACAGTTGATTAAGTCATAAGAAATCAACCAGTAATCTATTCTTGATTTTAAAGAAAAAGTGCTATTATTCCAAGTATAGTCATAGCAATTTGGATTCAAATATCTCCACACATCAGAAACTTGTAATATGTTAGTTATAAAATCAAATAAATCTGAAATTCGTGAACTATGTTTGGGTGGAAAGCGGTCAACAGAATCGTCTGGAGTATCGTTGAAATCACCCCCAATAATTACATATCCATCCTTATACTTCTTCTTTAAACCTGTTATTGTATCACAAATCTTCTTAAACATTTCTAAATTGTGTACTCGAGTATTAAATCCATAGACATTGCAAATTATTAAAGTGGAATTGTCCAGTTTAACAGTCAGTATAATCCATCTTCCATTATCCGAATGAATTAAAGAAAATTGCGACACCTGCTGAGTGATTGGATCCATGACTAAAAATTGCATAATCTCCCCATTGGGTTTTCCAAAAATTCGAATCAGAGTCACAAGAATGAGTCTCTTGAAAAAAAAGTATTTGAGCTTCTGTATGTCTTCCAAAAAGAAATATAGCTTTTCTTTTAACAGCGTCACGAATACCTCGAACATTTAAAGAAATTAATTTGAACTTACCAAATTTGTAATCAGCCGTTACAAAAATTTAACTAATTAACCAGTATAGAACAAGTACCTTTGGAGAAAGTGAAAACTGAGAAAGCATGAAACATTACATCAATCACAACACTTGCGTTGACCCCGATATGTATCCATAACTGCTGACGGGCACCATCCGCTCAGGTAATGTCAGGAACACTGATGCGCACCCCTTCAATGTAGGCAAATCCTCCTCGAAAGCCGGCCTTCTTACCCTCTTCTCTCGCACGTTTCACCAGTGGCTATGCTTTTTTTCTTGCGGCTCGTTCTTCCGAAGACAGATCTTCTTTAATGTGTAGCCCGTTTTCCTTCAGATAGTGGTTGTCTTTGGCATCTCTCCACACTGTATCTCGATAAAGACGCATGGCGAACTGAATAATTATCACTCTGGGGCGACCATCACCTCTTCCCTGTCCCAGTGTATGAACCGAATCCACGACATCTGGAAGTTTGTGCGCGATCTTTGGAGACACTTTGGAGAGGATCTTGATAACAAGATCTCGTGTGTTAACATCACTCTCCTTGTCCGGATTGCTTTCCTTTACCCCGTAAATCCTGAGATCCCATCTTCTTTTGTAGTTTTGCATACCCATACACACCTCCTTTAGTTGCTTATTTTCTTGCTGCAACGCAGCAACATTTTTTTCGAGTTTCAGAATCTTCTCTTTGTGGGACATGCTCTCACGTAACAGATCACTTACGTTGGTAGAAAGAGAGGTAATAGAAGAAGCCGTGCTTTCCAAGACCTTCTCCATGAACTCAACTCTCTGAAATGTGCTGTCACACTTCGATGTAAGTTCAGCGACAGCATTAATGAGTGAATCAATTTTCTCATCAATGTTCATCTTTAATTTCCCCTTTTTTCCTGGTGGACTTTTACTCGGAGTGCATGGAAAAGATGTCGCAAATTCTTCTTCTGTGTCCATCTCGTCGACACTTTTGCATTTGTCAGTCGCCATGTCTGTATTAACCTGAGTCTTATCTCTGTTTCTTTTCTTACCCATATGGGCCTGACAAAACTAAGAGTGGAAAGCACACAGTAGAAGAAGAACAACTAAACTAATAATCGATCAAATTTATCGGGGTTTTCAGAAGTAGTTTCATGTTAATCTCTTAGTTGCCTGACGACACGTTCAAAACGTGTCTGCACAGATGAACGCCATCTTGGCCCCCCTTTTGTTGTTGTGGTGGTGATTAGACGAGATATGTGCTGATGTCACAGTCGTACTGCATTGTGGGAAATATAGGTGTCTGAAGTGTACATATGAAGTAGACTCGGTCAATCGAGGGAACGAGGGTCTGTCCATATAAACTTCCCTCGTCCACTTTACGAAGTGGTACGCACTTCAAAATGGTGGTGTGGATGCCCCGAGGGGAAGTGCTAATAGGGATGTTCGCAAGTGTGTGTCTAAAAGTGGACTGGAACACAGCCTTGGAGTGTCTTTGCTTTCTCACTAAAGAATTCCTTCACAAACCTGGCATTTCTTTTATATTGTGAACACAGCATTTCTCTTTTTGGACACAATAGTTTATGGAACTTGGTTGAATGTTTCATAGTTAGTTCCATAGTTAGAATGTTCCACTCTTAGATTACATCTGACAGAACATGAAACACTTTTCGAACTCGACCTCGAGGAAACAAACTAAGTCCCTGAACTGTCTCAGCTACAATTAAATGTTTTGCAATGAGACTAAATGTGAATGATATCTAAGGTTTGTTGTTTTTCGGAATCGATAAGCAGAATCGAAATCAGAATTTGGAATCGTTACAATTCAAACGATACCCAACCCTACAACTGACAGAACATGAAACACTCTTCAGGCTTGCTACACTGCTTATATAACCGAAGCTATAGATTGTGAAATAAAACATTTCTCGTTCTTAGTGTTTTTTTTTTTAGTTAGCTTAGATAGTAGCAGAGCATACAGCTATCCGAAATGATTAGAGATAACGTTTTTTTCACCATCTACGATATTTTTCGATAAAAAACTTCGATTGCAAATATGATACAAGCATAATTCTGTTTAAGAATTAATTACGGGGACATGCTTGTAAAAAAAATTAAAAAAACGTATGTTATGCCTTATTGCTTAATAACAAATAACAATGTCGCAAAACATACCTAAAATCCAATTTCTTGCGCTTTAACTATATAAAAAATCAAGATGAAAATAAAAGATTATTACATAAAGTTTGATTGATTACATTATGAATCGCGAGAAAAGCTTTAGATCAGGCATACTACTGGGGTCCTAAGCTGGGACTCATCACTTCACCACACCAGAAGTGTATGGCCTCGTTTACACGTTCAGTGAAATGTGACATTGAAATGTGAATTTTTTTGCTCATTTGTGACTCAGATCGGATGTGTTCTATGACAGTGTAAACAGGAAAAAAACGCATGCATTCGGATATTTCGAGATCGGTTTCAGGCCTCATTCATATGTGGAAATAAATCAGATATAAATCGGATATGTGCCAATGCGACTGTCATGGCAGATCAGATTTTCTGAGGCATTAGGCAACGTCTCCGCGGTTTAATCACGCAGACGCGCTTCTGCAAAGGGACGGATGGCCCGACAAAACGTTGTGTCGTCGTAGGAGAGGAATGTGGACAAAAGTTGACACAACATATCAAAGGTTGGCTTGCTCATCCTAAAATTTCGGACCCGTTGCTCCTTGTTAAAGCCAATATTTAAACACAATATGCTCCCACCAGTCCTGAGATCTCTCTCACACACAATAACTGAAGCACATGCACAGGCTGCAATGATGGCACTTTTCGTCCTCCTCCGCCTCATAATCATGGTGATGTTTGGTGAACTTCACATATATCGCAGAGCTAGCATCAATCATATTTCGCATCGTCCATCCGTGCATCCTTGATGTGCAGGTCTAATCGACTGAAAAATTCTTTTGTTCCTACTGCAATCAAAGTGTTAAACAGATAAAATATTATGAATTGCCATTGTGTCTTCTATGTATCTAACTTCACTTACCTGCTATTTATCTTAATGTATGTTGTATTGTATGTATTGATTGTCATTATGTTTTACATATTTAATTTTACTTATTTCTATTAGTTTTTAATGTATGTTGTTGTATGTATGGACTTTGCACGTTGTCCAAGACAAATTTCCCAGCAATGGGACGAATAAAGTATAAAGTAAAAGTATAAAGTAAAAAGTAAAGATAATTTAACCCTTTAAGCATGTGCGATGTTTCAGATAGTATGGCAAGTGTAAACACATGAATTGGATATGGGTCACAGTTGAAAGAACGTGTAAACGGACAGTAAAAAAAAATCAGATATAGGCAACAAATCAGAATTGGGCATCAAGACCTGCAGTGTAAACGAGGCCTATGAGGCGGTAATGAAGTCACGGAAGGCACCTTTTTCGGTTACACTTTATTTCAATAGTCCACTTTAGACATTCTACTAACTATAGCCTAAGTAACTTTTCAACGAAAAGTCAACTAACTCTCATTAGAGTATTAGTAGACTGTAGTAGACTGTCAGTAAACTGTTAGGTTGGGGTTTGGGTTAGGAGAATAAGTTGACTTGTAGTTGGCAAGTTATTAATAGTCAGCAGAATTTCTGTTGGGGGACCAACACAATAAAGTGTTAGCAGATATGAAGCAGACAGTCTACTAATACTGTGATGACAGTTAGTCCAAAGTTACTTATAGCTGGTAGAATGTCTAAAGTGGACTATTGAAATAAAGTGTTACCCCTTTTTCTACCCCAAGTCGCTCCAGAGCCTTTTACACTCTCACTACCCTCGATGGTGGGGCAACCAAAGGATATGCACATCCTCAGGTCGAGGGTGCAGTTGCAGTGCAGCTTTGCCAGCAAAGTGCTGGTACCTGGCAGGGTCGCCCATGTCTCCAATTCAGGACCTGTAAGGCTTATAGTGCTTTTGTTATTTTTTGTCATGTTATTTTTTACCAAGGTGTTGTGCAGGAACTACGTCACTGCACTGTCTCTTGGTCAAACGATTCAATTCACGTTTATTTGTAGAGCGCTTTTCACAATACACATCATTTCAAAGCAGCTTTACAGAAAGTGCATGAGTCCATAGTACAATTTTGAGTGATCTATTATCAGAGGTGATTGTCTAAGTTAAGTATTTCAGAAATGTACATATACAAAATCAGAGTTAGCTAAAAATGTATTAATTTAAACAATGTAATAATTTAATGCAGATACAATGAGCTCATTGAAGTAATGAATACTTGTTTGTTAACAAATGATTATGACATTTAGAAAATATAGCATTGGTGCATGTTGATTCAGAGTTTGCGTTCTCTGAAATCTTCGTAGGAGTTGGCGTTGTCTCTTTATATACGCCTCTTCATGCCCAACACGGGCATCTGAAGTCTTCATGATAGGCTGGATCCAAACTGGAGCTGACATGATAACGATGTCCACTTTAGTTGTCCAGGAGCGACATGTCTGGTTAAACCTGGCTGAGATCATGACAAAGTTCACTTTCTTGACTCCCCCATCTTCCACGCTGGTCTCTTCAGCCATTGAGAACTTCTCCCAGCAGTTCTTAGCAGTACAAAAGCAGACGGAGGCAATAGCACCCTTCACCAAAGCCACAACGTGGACCACATGCCTCGCCCCCGCCAGACCCTCCAAGCGTCAGGCAAGGTGGCGTTCCTGAGACAAGAGACCCAGAGATGAGAAGATCTGCTCTTCTTTCCCCCAGTGGAGGGCCGGGGTCGGAGAATCCTTTGTCGAGTTTGTTTTGGTTTTATGTACCCCCGGTCTCACGGCCAGTGGTACCCACTTCTTCAACAAAAGAGCAATTTCCTCATTCTCTGGGTCACAACAGGGTGCAGTCGACAGTGAGCGACGCTATGCCTTGCCACTCTCAGCTCCCTCTTCCATCGCCAGCAGTTAGCCGGGTGGCTGGCTTGAGGTTTGAGGACGCCTTGCCTAAACCTGCCAAACCCTGGAGCCAGGTAAGTGTTGCACTGCACACTCAGACCCCACTCTGGGACATTGTGCCTTCTGGGTCAGGTCCCTGCCCTCCTCTAGAACTAGCGTTGTCTGCACAAATGCCTCCACCACCGGCTGGGGTGCCCTGTGCAACGGGAATGCTGCCTTGGGCTCCTAGGCAGGTCCTCGACTGCAGTGGCATATCCATTCACTGAAAAAAAAAAGATTTTTGCTGCTTGTTCAAATTGCTTTATTGAAATGAGCTTAAGCAACACAATTGCTATACATTTTGTCCTAACTTAATTTGATTGTTCAATCTGCTAAATTGACTTAATCCGTTTCTGTTGGATTACATTTATGATTTGTGTTGCATTAACTGAAACTGGGCGGTGCTTGTTAGTTCCCAGCATACTTTGCATATGGCTGAATTAAGAGAGAATAAATGTTGAAATTAAGTGTTATTTTATTTTATTTTATTTTAGAGAAAAGGGAAAGACTTCATAGTGTGTAATTGTGTTTAATGTTTAATTACATTGGAAATATTAGAACCATTTAAATTACAGTGGGTTACCATTGTGGAGAAGAGTGGAGCATTTGCTTAGACTGTGGACTGATTCATCAGCTACTAACTGTTCTGTCTGAAGGAGAATGTAATTCCTAGCATTTAAGATTCTAATATGTTGTATTGTCTATCAATTCAGTTGTGTGACACTGAAATAAATGAAATCTCATTGGATAAATGAGTATATCATTATGAGTAACAAAATAGGGGAGCCTTTTAAAATTCATTTTGAGACTACTTAATTGGATCACTTAAAATGACTTAATTTCATGATGTTGAAGTTACATGATCAAATTATGTTTGTATAACTTAATTGATTCACATGGGACCGTAAATCCAACACACTTTTTTTTTTCAGTGTTGAGTTGCAAGCAGTATTTCTTGCTCTCTGCCGGTTTCTGCCTTTGTTGTGAGACAAGCATATACTTGACCGGACGGACATCGACCGTTGTTTACATCCACTGTCAAGGCGGTCTATGCCGCAACTCGCCCACCATCTCCTCCTCTGGAATATCAGTGGGTATCAAGATATATTTTTTTATGTCCACAGAAGAAAGAAACACATACAGGTTTATGACAGAATTTGTTTTTATTACAGGTTTATTTGTCATAAACAGAATTATGACAAACATTTTTCTTTTCACAGGATATGAGGAATGTCAAACAAAATGATCAGTTCATCTTACTAAGTATTTTTTAAATTCATAGAAACAGAAGGTTAATCCAAAAAAAATAAAAATAATTATTAGGATAGTCCACACTCCATTTTCTGTTACATGGCAAGTTTAACCATAAAAAATAACTAAATAAAAAAACAGATGATGGTCATAAAGTATATAATCTAAGATATTTAACCAATTAGAAAAACAACTGTGAATATAAAACATGATTTTTACAAGCAATTGCAAGCAATACTGAACCCTCTCGATTGTAACTTAGCATTG